>NW_020200950.1:50124-51708 GCF_001531365.2 Cynara cardunculus var. scolymus
TTCCCAAGAAAGTTGGTTAGCCGTTTCCCGACCCCTAGTTTGCATTAAAGTATTCCACCAAGTTAGTGCCCGTCCTTGAAGTAAGCACGCAGCATATTCTACATTGTTCGCCTCAATGCATTTACTGATATGGAGGATAGATTCCATACTTTCAATCCAGGTTAATAATCCTACTGCTCCCTCGGTTCCATGGAATTCCTTTGGGTTGCAAGATCTGAAGGATTTATAGGTGCATTCTCTGGGTATTCTAGGCTCAGAATCGGTGGGTTGGTTAGCGTTCAGTTATGCCGCTACCTGACTGACAATGTTGGGGAGTGTGGCCAAGAGTTGTTCAGATACGAGTTGTGCAACTTCAGGGTTTTCTCTTCTTGGCGGCATTTTCTAGGGCCTAAGTCAAAAGGGAATCTCGTCATTTTTATAGCAATAACATTGATAATAACATCGTCATCTAATGATGCAGAGAATATTCATCTTGAGGATAACATTTGAACATTTTCATAATCGAACAGAATAATTTTTATATTCAACCATGGCTTGATGAAGATAAGCATTTCTCAAAAGACATCATAAGTTCATGGTTTCTTATAGCCCACCAAAAACAAGATCTTAGATTTCATAGCAAAAGAGTAAATATTCTATCACTAGTCAAGATTTCTAGAGTAACAACCAACCAATCAGTATTCCTAGCCTCAACATCATCATCCCACTCACCACCAGGCACTTGTACAATCTTCTAATCTCCCATTTCGCAACAATAACGACATCCGAGGTTCTCATCATACGCTGGTGGTGTATTTCCATCACATCGGATAGGTTGTTCAAAATGTGGTGGTGATATCCCAGCCGGGTTTGGTGAGTTTGAGTATCTGATGCAATTCTTCGCACCCACTCTCGTTCAGCCAGGTTCATGCCCTAAGAGTAGGATGCAGGTACTCCGGTCACTACCTGAGAGGTCCCGCTCCCATGCTGTGGTTGGGATGACTCCCCTCTAACTCTAGTCGAATTCTCAAAAGTCACCCGCCGAAGTAGTGGAACACTTTTCCTAGGCGTGACTCTAATCCTTGGACCATGAAAGGTTTGAGGTGGAATATCGGGCACTGGCTTCAATGGGGGCAATATGGATGTAGGTGGTGAAGCAGGTGTCTCGCTAGTTGCTGTGTCCTCATGCTCATAAGGGTCTACCTCTTCATTGATGGATGAGCTCCTTCTGGATCGGGGAACCACATGACCAGATTTGTCTGCTGAATATTCACTAGGAGCAGATGATGCCATAGTGATCTACGATATTAACAATCTTAATTACAAAATGTACCATCTATAAATACTTAGTGTTATAACAAAAGCTTCTAAGCAAGGCTAATGGTGGCAATCATGCTAGAGCCTCTGGATAGCCAAAGCCTCTGGTTGCATTACCAGAGCCTCTGGTTGCATTACCAGACTTAGAAATTTTTTGAGTTATAGTTCATCAGTCTTCTGGTTCATCTCACATACTCAGAAGAGTAATGGTTTTCTCGTCCATCGGTCCCCTGGTTCCACATACATACTTAGCAAACCAATGGAATTCTATTTCATCGGCCGCTGGTT
>NW_020200950.1:52508-54564 GCF_001531365.2 Cynara cardunculus var. scolymus
GAATTTCTAATTCCTCGCCTCAGGTTGGTCTAGGGCAATGGATATTCATAAATTATGCAACACACACATAATCATGCTTTTCACACAATTTCTTAACTGGAGCGTATCTTTAATACAACCGATTAAGTTCTCTATTATATGTAAATTAAACATAGGTGATCAGGCTTTGTTTATTGATATATAATAATGTGACCCGCTTTGCATAAATATGTATTTAAATCACTTGAAAACTGTTTTGAAAATATTTGGTTATAGTTTGTGGTTTTTAAGGAAAAACAGTGTTCTCTATAACTGATGCTCTAATACCAAATCGGTCACACCCCGTTAAAGCGGAAACACGAGATGTAACAGGTAAGCGAGTCACAGCAGCAGATATTACATAACACCATTCAAGTTTTACATAAATTCGAATTTAACATCCATAACCAAGTTGGAATAGAATAATTCTTTACAAAAACTTCAAAATGAACTTAATCGGTGTCGTCACATATATGCTCCAAAACTTCATTTCTTACTTAAATATTGAAAAGCATGAAACGTAAAACAATGTCCACTACAAAAAGTTGGTGAGTTCACGGGTTTTCATATGCACAAAACATTACAATACATAAATCATTTGCTTGCAAACTTATACATAAACTTTTACACATAATAAATGTAAATCTACCATGATGTTTAAAAACTTGAGACGCTACTAAGCCTTTCCTGACCAATGTGCCCCATTATTTTACGAACGACCATAAGTAGCCCGTACACTCACTTGGGTCCCATAGTTCGTAATAGTATTAGTTCAGCGGTGGTCCAAATTCCACATGATTAGACTAATGAAAACATAGGTAATGTGCATCCCTTTCTAAGTGGGACTGACAACACAATAGCGGCTATCCACAATTACCACGGCCCGGGGACATGCCCGAGTTAACAAGTAGTGTTTACGGACGGGGACTTTATTTAGAAACATACTCTCAAGTAGATCAATTTAACATTTATATCATAGTGCAAAACTGTCAATATTCCAGGACATAAACAAATCTTGACTAAACAGTTCTTTAGTCCAACAGTTTTAAACAAAATTTGACTAAACAGTTCTTTAGTCCAACAATTTCATAAATAAACAGTATAGTTTGCATAATTTCATGTTTTTTCCCCAGTTTAAATAAATAAAAAGCATTAAAGTGGGGCCGTGAATACTCACAAGTTTGCTGATGAATATCCAAGAACTTTACGACGTTTGAAGTGCTAAACGTCCGCCCTAACCTTCCTAAACTGTCCAACATCTAGAAATTAAATCACCTATGGGTTCTCGATAAAGATAAAGTTAAGTATTTCTTATGTAATGCCATTGAGTTTTCATGATTTAAAGTTGATACTTATGCATTTGTTCTTTGAAATAGGCCAGAAATATATATTTTAAAATCAAAGTCTTTTGCACGTAAAGCTGCCATTTGGACAGAAAGTAAATTCTGTTTTCTGGAATTTTTGGTCTCACAATTTATTGTCAAAAGTAACCTTCCAAAAGTCATTTTGTGTCCAAATTTTTATATCAACAATAATAATGAGTTAAACAAATTTTTCCCAAATATCAAGATTTTTGGATAGGTTTAAAGCACTCATTAATACTCTACAATTTTGAGTGACACAGTCCCCAAGACAGATTTACACACTCTTCGAGTGGCAGCCATTTGGGGGGTCTAGATCATCATTTTTCAGTGATTTTAACTTTATTTTAAAGCTAACACATAAGGCTAACTTCCAGAAAAAGAATCACCCATTTTAAATGAGTTTTGAAGAAGATGTGACCGATTTAAGATGCATGCAAGATTCTGTCAGCAATGCTCTTTTTGCATCATAATTTTGTATCAAGAACTTGAAGGCTCAAAACTTAATATTTTTGAATGAGACCAGTTGCATTAGAAAGATAACTCATAAAAGTATGTTTTAGAAGAAAAATCAGAACGTTTGGACTTTTATTTTGAAGGATACAGTCGACACAAGTGCTAACAGAATCTGTCAGTTTTCAAAATACATCTTTTAATGATTAACTTCCACATGCAAT
>NW_020200950.1:55329-73847 GCF_001531365.2 Cynara cardunculus var. scolymus
TTTTTCTGAACTATATTTTGGGACCTAAGCCAGATGAATTCTAATCAACATGACTAGATCCTAGTAAAATATAATTCTAAATATAAAAACCCTATAAAGGTGCTAACCTAACGCTCCAAAAATGATGGATGTCACAAAGCTCGTCTACATATGTGTGAAGACTGCTCAAGCCTCAGCGAATGCTGAAGAGACCTTCAGGTTATTCCAGTATTCAGCGATCGAAGTAAACTTTCTTAGCACGATTGTTGTTGTCTTGTCCCTATGCACACAAAGGACAAAACCATACCCTTTCTAATAGTTAGTATAGTATGAAGCCGACTAGTCGACTCTATTGCCCACCAACTTTAGGTAAGGATGTCTGCTCATGACTAATGTCTTTTATACTATTCACTGTAGCAAAGGACAAGCCTTCCTCTTAAGCCTTGACACGCACTCTAACTCTACCATATTGCATTAAATGAACATTTAATGCATTGGGTATAAATAGAAGTGTTTCTTCTCCATGCAGAGTGCGCGCAACTCACTCTCTAAACCTAATTCTTACTTTGAGCATTTTCGAGCTTAAGTAAAAGAACTTTTCTTTACAACATTTCTTTTCTCATTTGCTAAGAATCTGTGTGTAACCAAAGATTGTTTAGATTGGTTTTCTTACCTTATCTTTCCGCAAATAGTCTTGTAAAATTTGTATTGATCTTCTCTGTTGGACCCAGATACTCTAAATTTGCAGAAATATTGTTTGCTTAAAATAATACTTAAGAACAACAGGTATTTCTATTGATTAAACTAGATATTCAAAGGGAAATGTAAAGCAGTCAAAACAACTCTTTGAATAAACAAATGCTTTTATTTATAAATGATGAACAATTGAAAAACAAATGTAATCTCACAAAAGTTTGCATATAGTTTAAGTTGGCTCCTTCAGGTGATTTGAACCTGAGGCGGAGGCCTCCTTTTATACACTTGTGTCTAAAAAACTATGCTATAAATTAGGCATGAAACTATGAGCTGACTAGTTTGCATCCTTATCTTTGACTTCCTTGAATAGTGGAGCAGACTTGGTCAAGCCACCTTTAAGTTGTTAGACGCTTGCGAGAATGTCAGGGCTAACGCATGTTTTTCATGAAGGTGGTAACCAGATGCTCAGCATGAACATACAGAAGCTCTGCATGTACTATGCAGAGGCTCTGGGTCTTGGAGTTGTTGCTTGGAGTCAAGCGCTTATGTTTTTTAGCGCACAAGACTTGAATGATCATAGAGATACAGCACGGGTTCTGTATAGCGGAACCTTTACTCTGAGTAAGAGCTCTGGTCCTTGATCCTCTGCATGAGAGCTCTTAGCCAGACAGATTCTTTAGACAAAGTCCTATTGACTAGGGCAAGACACTTCTTACTTACACTTTTACAGGTGTGGGGTCTAACAATCTCCCCCTAAGTGTAAATAAGAAGGACTCTTACTTGATTTGCAAAACAAGACTAAAAGAAGACAGAGGTCTAAAACAGCCTCTGGTTTACATTTACTATCTAATGAAGTACAGTACGATTGAAATTGAAATTACATTGAAACAGAACTGAGAATGTACTTACAAAAGATAAGAGGTCTTAAGCATTTTGAAGTCTAATAAACTTCCTAAGAAGTTCACGAAACTCAAGCATATTTCGAATGGACCTTAGAATTATTTTGGCACGCTTCTTGGCTCCAGGGGAGTTGTCTCTGCTCCTAACCAGATTGTCTCTTATATAGCGCAGAGTAGAGTTGGAGTACTTGTAATTTTGATTGTCTCGAAAGAAGATCTTCTGATTGTGCTTATTTCGAAACACCACTCCCACTTCTAGTTCCACCAGAACCATCCAGGAGGGAATGTTGTTGATGCCATGTAATTCTTCATTTGGGGCAGCAACTGTCATTTGATCTGCTCCTAGATCCAGAGCTAGTTGGAAGTCAAACTTGCTTTTGTACTCAAGCAGATCTACCATTGTTTGGTGGATGACAGTGTTGGCAACAACGAACTTCACTCCCTTGTCCTTCTTGTGGTCTGTAAAGTAGAACAGATGAAGAAGATCCCATGGATTTAGATTAATGAGGTCGCAATCTTTGAATCTACATATCCGTCTGTGAGTCTTTCAACTGTGTACTCGTAGAACACTATCTGATTATGCGCAAAGGTGCGCTTCTTTATGTCCAGGACTTGTTTAGTTCCATCAGCGAAGTGGACAGCAATGATTGGTTGAGTATAGCGATCGAGGAATCTCTGCCTGATGTGCTCTTGAGCCATCGGATGGAGACTGATCTTCTGGACCGGTGTCTCTTGCCTTTGGTTGTAGAGGTACTGGTAGATTTCCTCGCTATCTGCCTTGTCCTTGATGGGTTTGTCGATGGGTGTTGGTTTGAACATGGCATCCATGCTTGCTTTGATCTTTTGGACACGATTAGAGGGATGCTTCCATTTTTGCCCGCTCGTTGTGCCTTCCGAGTCTTCTCTGTTTGGATTGATCGGTACATGCTTCATTGCAGGAGTGATAATACTAGTCCCTTGAACAGGGACCCTAGCTCTGTAGGTTCTTGGATATGGTGGAGGAGCTGCAACGGTTACTTCTTCTAGAGGAATGGCAACCAGAATGTGTAGTAGCAACGGATCAGCCACATTCACGGCTACCACCTCTTCTTCTTGTTGGACTGTTGTTGGTGGAGTAGCCATGTCCATATCACACTCTGTTGAGGAGGACAGAGCCAAGTCAGAGTCGTCTGATCCATAGGTAGATATAAGGTCGATCACTTCTGTAGACTTGTGTGGCACGGCTGGCTCTGCCTCTGATGTCATAGGTATTTTCCCTTTGCGTAGGGCCTCTGCGTTGTCTAGCACTTGCTGGCTTTGTCTGCTTTGCCTTGGTTGACTTTGATGGCGTGGAGCAGAGGATGATGGTGCAGAGGGGACAGCCGAAGGTGTTGTACTTGGTATGGCTGTAGGCAGGTTCTCCCCCTCTTGGCGATTTTGAGGACGAGACTCGTCTGGGTCCTCGTCATCATCAAGTCGCCTCCTCTTCGACGGTTCAACACATGGAGACTGATCTCGCTGTCGCTTAGGTCTTTCTTTCTCTGCTCGAGACATGGATTTGATCACTTTCTCGATGGTTTTGAGGAGTTCATTGACTGCAACGGCAACCCTTCGTACTTCATCATCTGAACGGTAGTTGAATCATGCGAGAGTGTCGTTGATATTCTTTGTAGTTGTTGTGGCCTTGTTATTGAAGTCTGCAGTGAAGTCCGCCACCTTCTGTAGGAGTCTGTCACCCAGAGCATTCATGGCACTCTGTGTGACATAGTCCACAGGTACACTCAGAGGTATGAGGTTCTAGTTATTGAGCGACGTAGATGCCTCAACCCTTTGTAGAGATGAAACAACCTGCTATAAAGTTGCTGTATTGGTTGCCGTCAATTCCATTAGTATGTTGATACGAGAATCATTAGTCGTGGACTCAGCTCTTAGTACTGCCAAGGATGCTCGTATCTCATCCAGAGCAGGTGTAGAAGGTGACGGCTCTACACGGGCCATGCTGAGTTTTAGCTCTTCCAAGGAGCATCACATAGAGGTGAAATGGGAATGGAGCTCTTCCCTAGTGACATATACAGATGTGGTAACCTCTGATTCAACACATGGGCCAGATTGAGTCCCTGTTCCAGGGACGCATTCATTCACAACTTGATTTACGTTTGTCGGGGAAGGACTTCCAGAGGATCCTCGTGGTTCTCCTCGAGGAGAATTCACTACCTCTGTTCTCTCAAGGAGAGGACCCAAGGCTGGTTCAGAGCCAGCCAGAGGCTCTCCATGAGTGGACGAGGAGACTGGTCAAGAGTCTCAAAGTCTGGTGCACCTAGTCCTTGCTCTAAACAAGGTTGGGGTTCTATTTTTCAGAGGAAACAAATTCCTCTGTGTGGGAAAGTGGCATGATATGGGGAGACATATCACTTATGTTTTCAAAGGTTACACCCTTTTGAGAGGGTGTTCCCTGTGGAGAGGTGTCCCTTTGGCTAATATAACCAAAGGCAGATGCGACCTCTGGTTAGATAGGCTGGTTAGGGTTCGAGGTGTGCGCCTCTGTTTCAATGATCTCCGTGTCTCGACCACCGGAGTCAGATAGTGTGGTTGCACTTGGAGTGGGGTAGGTGAATCTGATGTGCTTATTTGGCCTAGGCTGCTTTGTCCCACCCTGAGACAGAGCAACTGCTTCACCTCCTCCCTCTTCTTTTTCTTCTTCTTCCTTGCTCTTCTCTTCATCTCCCTCACTCTCTTCTTTGTCACTCTCTTCCTCCTCTTCTCTACTTTCTTCACTAGTATAAGATCGTGCAGCATCGTCATAATGCTCTTGGTCATCCGTGTGGTTTGGACTAGAGGATTTAGCTAAGATTTGATGAGCCTCCTCTTCTGCTCTGAGTCTAGCCTCTTCTCTTAGGCGAGCAATTTCTATTTGTCGAGCCAGTTATGCCTGCTCTTCCTCTGCTCGTTTTGCCTCCTTTTTCTTCTTCTCCCTTTCAGCTTTCTTTTGCTTTGCCTCTTCTCGTTTTCTTTCTTTTACTCTTTCTTGTTGCACTCTCACTCTTTTTTCCTCAGCTCTCAATCTCTCTTCTCCTACTCCCATGGTTCCTCCCTCGGTCTAAGGCATTGATGTGTCCTCAGTTCTCTCTTATTCGTCGGCTGCTCCTATGCGTACTAGGGTTTGAGACACTGGTTCTAGTGTCTCGCGTGTATGTCTGTAAGCTCTCTTAATATCCTTAGACTTCATGTAGCTCATGAGTCTCTTTGGAATAGATCTTTCTGCTTCATAACCTTTCTTGTGCACTGTTGGTCTGTATTGAGTGAGTACGTTTACCTTGTGAGGAGGTAGACGACCCACATCAATGTTGTTGTCATCAATAGCTGGTCTTAGGAGAAGACCCAAGAATCGGGGAAACAACAAGGATGGCAACTGTCTTCCTTTGGCCACTTCTTGACACTTTTTCACCACGGCGGCCTTGAACTCGGTGTAGAGTATCAAGAAGTAGTCGAGGGACAGGTTGAAGAATATGCCGTTGACGATTTGTAGAACACTTTTGGAGCACATAATGAGGCTCCCTAGCTTCCCTGTCAGCAAACGATTGACTAATGTGAAAAGTGTATTCCACATCGGTGGTAAGTGTTGATGGCGATATTGTGACGGGTATTGAATGGCCTTGTTGTATCCCAAGAACTTCAGTAATGTTACAATCTCGTCTCTGGTAGGAAGAGGGGTGTATTCAAAAAGCCCCAGGTCTGTTTTTGTTGGTATTTCAAGAACTCGTGAAAATAAGGATCTTCAAATTCGAACTGTGACGAATTCTTGTGTGGCTGAGACGAAGAAATCGCCTATGATCCCTCTTTGGGATTCAGTAACGGTGCAAGATTGCCAATATTCTTGTATGTATCTCTCAGGAACCAAATCATCAGTGTTGGTCAAGGCTGGGTTCAGGAAGTGGTTTTGGAGAATGTTGATGATCGGATGGTATTTGGTGTCGAAGTTGTCAAGTTGAAGATTTAGGGCATGGTTATTTGGTTTCATGGGTAGGGGAACAAGATTTTGACTGGTATCTTCCATGGTTTTGTGGGTTGTGGTATGAGTTTGGGAGTTTCCAGATTCTGAGGAGGACATAGTTGCATGTTTTTGGGTTTTGGAGGAGATAACAGATTTCTAGGGTTTCAAGAACTGGTTCTTGAATCAAGAAATGGGATGAAAGAGCGGATTTGTGGTACTTACATGTGAATCAGGATGATTGGTAGAAGATGGATACGATCTTTAATTTAAGGTTTGAGAGCTTGAAGTTCCGGCAATGGCGGTTGAAAGGTTGAGGACGATGAGAGTTCTTTGAGAAATTTTGTAAGCGTAAAAAAATTAATTTGTGGGTTTAGAAATTGTTTAAATAGAAAAAAATTAAAACACTTGAGTGTTTTAGCGCCCCAAACGTTTGGTAAGACTAAACTGGTCTGTGGGGGCCTGCCACGTGGCTTGCCAGCCGCAAGTGGCACCTCCCACGTTTGAAAAGATAAGCTCACAGGCGGTGAGGCTTATTGTGGGTAACAGTTTTTATTAAATAATAAAAAGAACTCTACGCCTTCCGAATTAAATATTATATTTTATTTTTCAAAAACAACAAAAAATTTTAGTGTAAAAGTTCTGGTTCGAGAAAAGTAGAGGTTTGATTAGAACCAGAGACTTGTATGCAGAAGAAGACATACCTTAAGATCTCAAACAGAGATTCATGATTAGACTATACATGTCCTCTGGAGAACGCTTCGCTTTGTTTAGAGACAAAGGCTCTGTATAGTACATACAGAGGCTCTAGTCAATAACCATGAGTTTTAACACAGAGGGTCCGTATAGTACATACAGAGGCTCTGTTCTGAGATGATGTTGTGCTCCCCTTTGAGTTAAGTCGTTCTTATCTGCTCCCCCTTGAACTATGCTTGGATCATTTGAGATAAGTAGAGTACATGCATAAAGATCAAGGTACAGAGGCTCTGTATGTACTATACAGAGGCTCTGTATTGCAAAAGAACTAGACGAGTAAGAGACTCTGCATGAATGATGCAGAGGCTCTGTTCAAAAAAATATGCATCAAGGGATCCAGAGGCTCTGTATAGTGCATACAGAGGTTCTTGTTTAGTTTGAGAGATTTAGCATACCCAACTTGCTAACTAGGAAATTGAATCTCTTTTCATCAAGAGGTTTTGTAAAGATCTCAGCAAGTTGTAGATCTGTGTTTACAAAGAACATTTCAATCGTACCTTTCTCTACATGGTCCTTGATGAAATGTTATCGAACATCGATGTGCTTTGTTTTTTAGTGTTGCACAGGGTTGGTTGTGATTGCAATAGCACTTTCGGAATCACACAGAATTGGAATCTTCTCAAACTCTACGCCATAGTCTTTCAGTTGAGTCTTCATCCATATCACTTGGGAACAGCAGCTGGCTGCAGCGACATACTCTGCTTCAGCGGTGGTAGTAGAGACGCAGTTCTGCTTTTTCGAGGTCCAGCTTATGAGCTTGTCCCCAAGTAATTGGCAGCTTCCTAATGTGCTCTTTCGATCGAGTTTACAACCTGCATGATCAGAATCTGTGTACGCAATAAGATTGAAACTAGGAAGGCTTTGGATACCAAAGACCCAAAAATTGAGTCCCTTTGAGATATCGAAAGATTCTTTTTACAGTAGAAAGGTGAGATTCCTTTGGATTAGCTTGAAAACGGGCACAGAGACATGTGGCAAACATAATGTTCGGTCTACTAGCCGTGAGATATATTAGTGATCCAATCATTCCACGGTACATCTTAACATCCACGGACTTACCAGATGGATCTGTGTCAAGTTTAGTACCTGTAGCGATTGGTGTTCTCATGTTTGATGAGTTATGGAGTTGGTACTTCTTTAATATGTCAGAGACATACTTAGCTTGGCTAATGAAGATACCATCTTCCCTCTGTTTTACTTGCATACCAAGGAAGAAGGTCAATTCTCCCATCATGCTCATTTCAAACTCACTCTTCATTAATGCAGAGAACTTATCACAATGCCTCTAGTTCGTTGAACCAAAGATGATGTCATCCACATATATTTGTACTAAGAGCATCTCACCTTTATACCTCTTAATAAACAAGGTTGTATCGATTTTACCTTTTTCAAAACCATTAGATAAGAGAAAATACGAAAGATGTTCATACCAGGCTCGCGTGCTTGCTTAAGTCCATATAGAGCTTTGTCTAAGAAATAGACATACTCTGGATGTGTGGAGCTTTCAAACCCCGAAGGTTGTTGAATGTACACTTCCTCCTTCAGCTTACCATTCAAGAAGGTTGACTTTACGTCTATTTGATAGACTCGGAATCCCTTATGTACGGAGAAAGCTAGGAACAAGCGTATAGCTTCTAGCCTTACTACTGGCGCAAAGGTCTCGTCATAGTCTATGCCTTCTTCCTGGCAATAGCCTTTTGCTACAAGTCTACATTTATTTCTTACCACAATCTCATCCTCATCCTTCTTGTTCCTGAAAACCCATTTACAACCAATTGCAATTTTCTCCTTTGGTAAGGGAACAAGAGTCCATACCTTATTTCTCTCAAATTGTTGGAGATCTTCTTGCATAGCATCAACCCAACTAGGATATTGTAGGGCTTCATGCACTTTCTTAGGCTCTACCATGCTAAGGAAGTTTACGAATAAACATTCATTAGCTGTGGCAGCCCGTGTTTTTATGCCACTTGAAGGTTCACCAATGATTTGGTGAAGAGGATGATTCTTTGTCCATTTTGTTCTTGAGACTGAGAGAGAAGTGGGGGATGTTTGATCACATTCCATGGACATGTTTGGCAGTAAGCTCGTTGATGGTGAAGAAAGCTCTGCTTGCTCCCCCTCAGATGATGGTTCAGAGGAACCAGGTGTAGAACTATAGGCATGATGCTCTGGTTCTATGGGACTGGGTTCTGATGCAGAGCATGTTTGCTTTGATTTTGGATTGATGTGATCTTCAGAGGAAGCAGAGGTGTGTGAAGGACCAGAGTCAGATGTGCTTGCCATTTGTGATCCTTCACTTACACTCGCAGATGCATCTCTTGGTTCACGTGCAGAGATGTCTTCATCACCATAAGAGTCTTCAAATAAGAGCATGAGTTCCAATTCCCTTGACTTCATTTGAGAATTGGAAGTCTGAAGGTTAAGATCCAGTCCAGAGCTGAGGTACTCTGAAGTCATTAGTTCTTTATCATCGAATGAGACATTGATGCTTTCCATGATCGTCTTAGTTCGTTGATTGAGGACTCTGTATGCCTTGGCTTTTGTTGAATAGCCAGGGAACTTGCCTTCATCTACCTTCTTATCGAACTTGCCATGTTGATCTCTATCATTTAATATGAAGCATCTGCAACCAAAGACATGTAAAAATTTGATGTTAGGCTTTCTTTGATTTATTAGTTCGTAAGGCGTCTTCATGTGTCTCTTAACCACCGTTGCTCTATTTTGAATAAAGCAGGCAGTAAAGATTGCCTCTGCCCAAAAATGGGTTGGAAGATCAGAGCTGGCTAGCATGGTGCGTGCAGCTTGGACCAAAGTTCTATTCTTTTTTTTTACGACACCATTTTGTTGTGGTGTCCTCGCTGCAGAGAAGTTTTGAGTTATTCCTTCTGTGTCCAAGTATGCATTAATCTTGGCAATCTTGAACTCTGTTCCATTATCACTTCTCAGTTTCTGAATTCTGCTTTGTAGAAGTACTTGAATCTTGATCGTTAATTTGATTAGCAGCTCTGGTAATCTGATTTCTACCTTACAAATTCAATCCAAGTATATCGAGAGTATTCATCAATTAAGACTAAGATAAACTTCTTACCAGACAAGCTTTGCACAGAGATTGGACCACAAAGATCCACATGAAGCATGTGCAGATGTCTGATGCAGGACACATCTGTCTTAGATTTATTGGATGCTCTTTTGAGCTTTCCCATTTCACACGCAAAGCAGAGATGGTCCTTTTCGAACTTTATGGCAGGAAGTCCGTCAACCAATTTATGCTTTACAAGCTTTTCTAAATTTTGGAAATTGAGATGCGATAGCTTCTGGTGCCAGAGCCAAGCTTCTTCATTCTTGCGAGACACGAGACAGAGAGTCTCTAAGTTGTCTCTTGGTAAGAAGTTCATGAGATACAGATTGCCTTTTCTCTTAGCTCTTAGCAACTCCTGACCTGATTCTGACATAATGGAGCAAGCTTCCTTTTGAAACTTGACATTGTAGCCAGAATTACACAGTTGACTTATGCTCAAAAGATTATGTTTAAACCAAGAGACATAAGCAACCTTGGAGACAGAAACCTTACCTTGTAGTAGATCCTTGTATCCCTTTATTTCTCCTTGTTTATTATCCCCAAAGGTTACTTTTCCTCCAATTTTCTCTCTGTATAAGGAGAGCAACCTCTTATTTCCGGTCATGTGTCTTGAGCATCCGGAGTCAAGATACCAAATGTCCACATTCGGCTTCTGTAAAACAAATTATAGGGATTTAGGTACCTATTTCATAATGGGTCCTCGATGATTAAGGACATAAGGTTTCTGTTTAAGCTTGGAAAAAGGCTTCGTCTTTTGACCTGAATTAACAGATTTGGCTTTAGGAACCTTCTTTCTCTTCTGGGTCCTTTTTGATTTAAACTTTGATGACCCAGAGAGTAGACAGTTAGAGTCAGAGAAGTGCTGTTTTAATTTCAGCAACAGAGAAACACATTCACAATTCTGAAAGCATTTTGAATGACAAAATGATTTATTAGCTTTAAGAAATAAATTATTACAATCATTCCTAGCATTGGTAGTTCTAGCAAACTTCCTATCTAGATCTGATTGTTTTAACACAGAATGAGTCTTCTCTAATTTCTTCTTTTCTACTCCATTGGCCTTCAGAGGCCTCTCTGAAACAGAGGAATTAATGTTATAGCAAACAACGGATTTTCCCTTCTGTTCCGGAGCAAATTTAATTGGCTTAGATTTGGAATTTGAGCCCTTTGAAGCAGAAGAAACTGACTTTGCACTCTTTACCCTGTACTCAAACTTGGGAGCGGATTTAGCATTTGGCGACATGCTTGCATGACCAGAACCAAGGAGAATCTTTTTTCTCAATAGTGGGTTTTGCAACCTCTGGTTCTGTGGCAGAGACCTCTGTCTTAACTTGCTCTTCAAACGAATTCACCTCTAATTCAGAGTCAAAGTCAAGAAAATCCTTGTGTGAATGTCGAGAAACAGAGGTATCATTAAGAACTTGAGGTTCTCGTATGCATGAGCCATAAGCTTCGTCCGTCTTTTGTTTTAATGAACGTTCAAAAGTATCCGAGGAGTTACACTCAAAAGAATCTGCATGACCTTTAGGAGGATAGTTTAAGGCCTCAAGCAAGTCATGCTCGAAGACCTGTCTTATCGTTTCTGTAAAGCCATTCATCAATTTCAAATCCAGAGTATTAAGAAAATCACCTGTTGATGAACTCTTGATTTCATCTGGTTTAGATTTGACAACCTCACTTTCAGTTTTAAGATGTTCAAGATTGTAGAGCCAAAACAAAAAATCTCATTTGACTTCTGTATGCATTTTAGATCAATTTGTGGAACACATTTTGAAGAGTAAGAGATGTTTTTGAATTTCAATTTTGGAGTTCTGGCTCCGTTTTCAAGCTTACATCTTTTGAACGTGAGGCTATATGCAAAATAGGAAAATCTGGTTTCTGTTTTTCGCCCAAACTAAACATGGATTCAAGAGTGTTTTTCCTCTTCCAGGTGAGATCTAGGTCTATATAACCTATCCCTGTTTTATCCTGTTGAGTGTTAACTTTTTCATACACCTGCTGAGCATCTTGATATTTCTTAATTAAGAGCTCTTTTCTTTGTAAGCGCTGGTGTAGGAACTCCCTTTCCTTTTGAAAATAGTCTTTTATGGCTTCAGAGTTTAGTCTGTCTCTTTCTTTTTCTATTAGCTCTGTATTCTTTTTCTTTATAGCCGCTTTTAATTCTAAGCATTCTGTTTTAAGACTTGTTCCAGTGGATTGTTTTGTTTGTAAAAGCTTTTCATTTTCCACTGATAACTCTTGTTTTTCTACAGTTAATAGTTCTGTCTCTCGTTCAAAGAATAGTTTTTCCTTTTCCAAGGATTTTCGTTTAGATTTTTCGAGAGAGGGCTTTTGCTGTAGATTAACAAAATTGTTTGTCAAAGCAAAGATGCTCTCTTCCAGGTCAGAATGAGAGTAACCAGAGATAGAACATACCTGGGAGTCAGAGTCAGATACGGACTCATTTTCAACAGCCATTCCATAGAATTTCGCTTGATCTTCTTCATCGGATGAGGAGTCAGAGACCCAATTCTTCTATTCTGCCATGAGACTCCTTTGTGATCGATTATACTTGTACTTATTTTGGTAGTACAAATCATCTTTCACAAGAGGACCTCTGCACTCTTTGGAGTTGTGCCCCATCTTTCCATATCTAAAGCATCGTACGCCTTGCTTCTTCTGTTCCGACCGCTCTTCCTCCTTGTTGGGAAAAGAAGAAGGGTTCCTTCTATCAAAGGACTTCCCTCTGCTTCAGTCGTTTTGTCTACCTCTTTTGTCGAAGACTTTCTTTCCAAATTTTCTTTGGAATTCCTTGGTGATTAGGGCCAAGGATTTTGCAAAAGCGTTGATATCGTCATCTTCAGAGCTAGATGCTCTGTCTGTATCATCATCACTTTCCAAAATAAGAGCCTTCTTTCCTTTCTTCTTTTCTTCTTTGTGTCTCTGTTCTCTGTGTGGCTGACATGTTCCTATCTCTTTTGAATCAGAGACAAGAGCCATTCGCCTTCTGCACTTCTTGTTCTTGTGCTTGCAGCGTTCCATATACATCATGCAGAGTCCATTCCTCCAGATTTTGATTTTCTTGGAGGGACATCGTCAGATTTCCCCACTCAGAGTTCAATCTTTTCAAGAAGAGCATGTTGTTCTCCTCTTGTGTTCTGATCACATCACACTTGCGACATTTGTTGATCAGAGTGTTGAATCGATGATAAGTCTGTTCTAAAGACTCATTAGGGAGTGCCTGGAAGTTGTTATACTCATTGAGGCACTGGGCACGACGATTCTTCTTCATCTTGCTGCCCCCTTCCAACTGGTTGGCCAGTTGATCCGACAAATCCTTCGCCGAGTCGCACGCATCCAATGACTGAAAGATTTCATTTGGAAGTGCCATGATCAAAAGTCGTTTGGCCTTTTGATCCACTTCTACTCTTCGCTTATCTTCATCATTCCAGTCACGCCGAAGTTTGGGAACTCGTCTGGCAGGTACCTCAACTGTATCACCAGCAGCAGGAATCCTAGGGATGACGGTAGTAGGAACGTATGGGCCATTTAAGATTGACTTATACAATTCTAAGTCTAAGCCCTCATAGAAGTTGATCATTCGAATCTTCCATTGGGGATATTCTTCCCTAATGAGAATCAGAGGTTTTGTTAAGGAGCTGACACTATACATGGAGTTCCATGATTGAGAAGACGACATTTTTGAATTGAAATTTCTCATAAAATAATTTTGACAAGATAGACTGTCAAACAATTTTCAGATTACTTAAAAGCAAATATTTTTAAGATTTAAAAATATGAATGAAAGATCTTTAAAAAGGAGTAATCAAAACAAAATTAAGAGTTTAATCCTATCGGATATTGATCGACTAATCAATTGATGTGATTAGTTTGCTCTGATACCAATTGTTGGACCCAGATACTCTAAATTTGCAGAAATAATGTTTGCTTAAAATAATACTTAAGAACAACAGGTATTTCTATTGATTAAACTAGATATTCAAAGGGAAACGTAAAGCAGTCAAAACAACTCTTTGAATAACCAAATGCTTTTATTTATAAATGATGAACAATTGAAAAACAAATATAATCTCACAAGAGTTTGCGTATAGTTTAAGTTGGCTCCTTCATTTGATTTGAACCTGAGGCGGAGGCCTCCTTTTATACACTTGTGTCTAACTAACTATTCTATAAATTAGGCATGAAACTCTGAGCTAACTAGTCTGCATTCTTATCTTTTACTTCCTTGAATAGTGGAGCAGACTTGGTCAAGCCGTCTTTAAGTTGTTAGACGCTTACGAGAATGTCTGGGCTAACGCGCGCTTTTCATGAAGGTGGTAACCAGATGCTCAGCATGAACATACAGAAGCTCTGCATGTACTATGCAGAGGCTCTGGGTCTTGGAGTTGTTGCTTGGAGTCAAGCGCTTATCCTTTTTAGCGCACAAGACTTGAACGATCACAGAGATAGAGCGCGGGCTCTGTATAGCGGAACCTTTACTCTAAGTAAGAGCACTGGTCCTTGATCCTCTGCATGAGAGCTCTTTGCCAAACAGCTTCTTTAGACAAAGTCCTATTGACTAGAGTAAGACACTTCTTACTTACACTTTTACAGGTGTGGGGTCTAACATTCTCTATCAATATACATTTTAAATTTGAAAATATTGTGTTTGTATTCATCCCCCCCTCAACAAACTATTTTACTTATCTTGTAGACCCTCAAAGGACCAACAAGTGGTATCAGAGCAGTGTTCTCTCTTCTCTAATCTGTTTGGCTGTTTTCTGTATTAGTTTATCTCTTTTCTTAGATAAATTTAATACTCTCCAATGGCTTTACAAATTACAAACACGCACACACAAAAGACAATGGCTCTCTTGCCAAACCTCCCCGATTTGTCCGTGACAATTTTAGTCTCTGGAAGAACAGGATGTCCCTCTATCTTGAATGTGTGGATCCTGAAATTCCACATTACATAGAAAATGGACCATATATTCCATTTGCTATTTCTCCTGCTGTTCCAGCAACAGCTACAACTGCCGCGATTCCTGAACGGCAGATTCCAAAGCTCCCTCATCAGTGTAGCGATGAAGACAAGAAGAAGATAGCTATAGACACACGTGCTCGATCTATAATAGTTATGTCTCTTCCCGATGAGATTTATCACTCTATGATGAAGCTCAAAACTTCTAAATCCATGTGGGACACACTTTGTGTTCAATATGAGGGAACCACTCAGGTTCAAGAAACCAGAAAGATCAATTTAGTAAGACAGAACGAAAGCTTTCTCTGTGGAAAGTCTGAGACGCTGTCCAAAGTACATCAACGTTTTAACTGACTTCTCATTGATCTAAGGGCTATATGAAGGGAATACTCCAATTCTGAAACTTTAACTATGTTTCTGGAATGTCTCCCTGAGTCTTGGGACACCTTTTCCATGTGTCTCAAGATGTCCAATGACATGTCCACTCTTTCTCTCTCTACTTTATACGGGATTATGCTTAACCATGAGTAATCTCGTCAACTGTAGAGGAATCTTGTAAAAGATTCCAGAGAAATGAAAATCTCTCCTATAGCTTTGATCACTGAAGCTTCTTCAGCTGAATTTGATCTAACAGATTTTGATGAATCCCTGGCCCTCTTGACTAAGTATTTCAGGAGGTTCGCGAGCAAAAGTAACTACCGCAGATCTCCTCAAATGTCCCTCAGGGAAAAGCCAAAGTCTAAAAGAATAGACAAGGCTTCAGCTGTCTGCTACAATTGTCACCGGCCTGGACATTTTGCAGGTGAATGTATTTGGAAGAAAGCCACGACGCCATCTTCCAAAGCTCCCTCCTCCTTCAGGACTAAAGATGAAAAGTACTTAAAACTGAAGGAGAAGTATAGGAAGGTGATGAACAACCAGCGAAAGGCTAAAGGCCTTGTTGCTGAAGAGCATGACTGGGCTGACTCATCCGATGAATCATCTTCAGATGAAGAGGATACAGCCTATATTTGCTTGATGGCCATAGATGCACATGAAGAAACTTCAGGAGCATCTACTTCTTCTGAGCCATCTACCTCTTCTACTACTCAGGTATGTTTCTTGAATGAACCCTCTTCTACTTCTTCTAGTCTTTCTGCACTAGATACGTTGACGGTTGACCTTTAAAATGCCCTCAATGGCAAATCTAAAGCAGAAATGCTTAATGTTGATATTCAAGAATAATTGAAGATTTGCCATTCTAAGATCAAAGAATTGACGTCTATCAAGGAAAATCTTAAGGATCAGGTTATTGTAAACCAAGTCATCACCGTTGAATGTGAGAAGGATATCGCTGAGCGTGAGCGAGCAATCGTTGAACTCAAGGCTGAGAAAGCTACCATTGAAGGGTGGTGTAAAGCTTCCATCAAAGCCTCTGAGATCATTAACGCTTAGATCCCCGCCAAGATAACGACTGATCTAGGATTCTCCTATGATCAGGAAGAACGTGTTACAAACAAGTCCATGCTCAAATTTGGCACTTTCGCCTCTTCTATTCCTAACACTTCTTCCTCTCAGTCTTCTTCTTTTACTGAGAGTCATCTTGAAGGAACTCCTTCGAGTTCTGGTTCCAAAGACAAAGGTAAATTCGTTGTCATAGCATCCCTTCCTAAGAAGTCTAACAAGTCTAATAGATCAAGGTCTATTCCTTCAGCTTGTAAAGCTTCTTCTTCTTTAGGGACTAGGAAATCTGAACCCTCTAAGAAATCCAAGTCTTAGCTCAAGGTGAACTTTTCACCTAAGGAATCCAATTTCTCAAAGGTTCCTCCTAGAACCGATGAAAAGGAAATCCTTGGAGTTGGTGTCGCTTCAAATCTGATACTTCCTGGCCCTAAAGCTACCCTAAGCTTTAGGAAGTGTAAACACTGTGGTGAGAAAACACATATTTCCAGCAAGTGTCCTTCTTCCGCCAAGGCTGGTTCACCAGCCAAGGGCAAGAAAGTAACCAAGGTGAAATCATCCACTAAGGCTGCAAAAGAAACCAAAGTGAAGGAAACCACTGGAGCCTCTTCTTTAGGCTCAGCGAAGACAACTCCTGCTGAAAAGTCTTCAGCATTAAACATTGTAGTTTCTACCACTGAAGCCTCTTCATCAGACTCAGTGAAGACTTCCACTGAAACTACTTTAGTAGTGTTAGAGGTTGTTCCTCTCTCCACTCAAACCTCTTCAGGTTTAGTGATGCCATCTACTGATACTGATTCTTCAGCACTAGTGGATGATGCCTCTAACAAAGCTGGACCCCAATAGTTGGGTACCAATAGCATTCTTAAATTATTTTCTTGTGCAGGACGTCAAAGGTATATGGTATCTTGATAACGGATGTTCAAGACATATGACTGGAGACAAATCCCTGGTAACTCATTTCAAGGAAGAAAGAGGACCTTCCGTAACCTTTGGAGGTAACGGAAAGGATATACCAGAGGATTTGGTATATTAACCAATGGTACAACAACTTTGGAACGCATTGCATATGTCGAAGGACTGAAGCACAATCTTCTTAGCATCAGTCAACTGTGTGATAAAGATTATACAGTTAAATT
The DNA here is from genome assembly GCF_001531365.2 of Cynara cardunculus var. scolymus. Taxonomy (NCBI): domain Eukaryota; kingdom Viridiplantae; phylum Streptophyta; class Magnoliopsida; order Asterales; family Asteraceae; genus Cynara; species Cynara cardunculus. The sequence continues at coordinate 72,245 of NW_020200950.1, forward strand.
CTCGAAGAATTCATGTCACGTTCTTGACAAAGATGATAAGGTTGCCTTAATCGGTTCTCTTCCAGAGAATGTATATATCATCAATATGAATTCCTCTCTCACTGAGAATAGCTGCTTCTTCTCTAAAGCCTCGTCRGACATTAATTGGCTATGGCACAAACGGCTTTCTCATCTCAACTTCAAGACACTTAGTAAGCTGTCAAGAAATGATCTTGTCATTGGTCTTCCTCAACATTCTTTTGCAAAGGAATCTCTTTACTCAGCATGTGAAAAAGGAAAACACACAAGAGCTAGCTTCAAGTCTAAGCAAATCTCTTTAGTGACTGCACCTCTTCAGCTATTGCGTATGGATCTCTTTGGTCCAATCAACGTGCAATCCTTAACAGGAAAGAAGTTCACACTCGTCATTGTTGATGAGTATGCCAGGTACACTTGGGTCTTCTTTCTCAGATCCAAAGATGAAGCACCTGAAGAAATCATTTTGTTCATCAAGAAAATAAAGTACTCAACAATGTTAAAGTACGATCTATTAGAAGTGACCATGGCACTGAATTCAAAAACAATACTATGGATAACTTCTTTGAGGACAAGGGAATCTCTCAAAACTTTTCTTCAGTGAGAACTCCTCAGCAGAATGGGGTCGCTGAAAGATGAAATCGAACAATCATTGAGGCTGCTCGATCAATGCTCAGTGAATCCCACCTCCCTACTCAATTATGGGCTGAAGCTGTCAACACCGCTTGTTTCACTCAAAATCGATCGCTGATCGTAAAAAGATTCAAGAAGACAGCCTATGAACTTTTCCATGAAAGAAAGCCTTCTATAAGTTTTCTTCACATATTTGGTTGTACTTGTTACATTCTCAAAAATCACGACCAACTTGGAAAGTTCAATCCCAAAGCTTATGAAAGAATCTTTCTTGGATATTCTTCAGTATCCAAAGCCTTCAGAGTATTCAACAAACAAAGACAGACGATAGAGGAATCTATTCATGTCATCTTTGACGAATCTCAATCAGCTAATTCAAAACCCATCTTAAATGATGAGGATGAATTAGAAAACTAGATGTTCTCTCACTATGAACAACCTGAAGCTTCCTACAGTGTTCCTCTCAACACTGAATCTCCTAAAGCTGAAGATGATCTACTCATCATTCCAGTTACAGCTAGTCACTCCAACGCATCTTCTTCAGAGATCGTTGTCGTGCCCATTAGCTGTGTTCCTCCTTCTACTTCAAACACTGATCAATCAGTGAATGAAATGCCGTCAGTATCTGAACCTATTTCAGTCGCTGAATCTGAGGCTCCTATGGCGATAGTTCCTATTGCTAAAGATACTGCAGCTGAAGCCTCATCTTCTGTTCCTGAACTTATATACTCAGATGAAATTCCTCTACCGGCTCAGCGATGGACAAAAGACAATCCAATTCATCAAATTCTGGGTGATCCAGATGCAGGTATCAAGACACGTCGTGGTCTAGGTAATATATGTCTCGTTGTCAACTTTCTTTCTTTAGTTGAACCCAAGAAAATCAATGATGCTATCTCTGACCCTAGTTGGGTCCTTGCCATGCAAGAGGAGCTCATTGAGTTTGATAGGAACA
>NW_020200950.1:73977-82267 GCF_001531365.2 Cynara cardunculus var. scolymus
TATAGACAAGAAGAAGGGATCGATTATGATGAGACCTTCGCACCAGTGGCTAGACTCATAGCAATTCGACTCTTTCTAGCCTTTGCTGCCCATAGAGACTTCAAAGTCTACCAAATGGATGTAAAGAGTGCTTTCCTAAATGGGAAACTTCAAGAAGAAGTTTATGTTGAACAATCTCTAGGGTTTCTTGACCCTAAATATCCAAACCATGTATATAGGTTGGATAAAGCTTTTTATGGGTTAAAACAGACTCCTCGTGCCTGGTATGATACCCTTTTCTCTTTTCTCATCTCTGAGAAATTCTCTCGTGGAAAGATTGACCAGACCTTTTTTTAGGAAAGTTAATGGTCACATCATTCTAGTCCAAATTTATGTCGATGATATTATATTTGGTTCCACTAATCCCTCTTTGTGTTTTCGTTTCGCTGATCGCATGAAGAAAGAATATCAGATGAGCATGATGAGAGAACTAACATTCTTTTTAGGTCTCCAGATCAAACAATCAGATAAAGGTATATTTATCAACCAAAGTAAGTATGTTCATGACATGCTGAAGAAGTTTGATCTATCCAACAGTTCATCTATGAAGACTCCTATGGCTCCTCCACTTTCTCTCAACAAGGATCCAAATGGAAATCCTGTAAACGTTACTCTTTAAGAGGAATGATCGGCTCCCTGCTGTATCTAACAGCTAGTCAACCCGATATCATGTACTCCACATGCTTATGTGGAAGATATCAAGCTGAACCTAAGGAATCCCATCTGATTGTTGTTAAACGCATATTCAGATATCTTAAATGAACTCCTAACATGGGTCTTTGGTACCCTAAAGTTCAAGTTTTGACCTAATCGGTTATTCAAACAGTGATTTTGCAGGTTGCAAAATTGATAGGAAAAGCACCACGGGAGGCTGTCAGCTTCTAGGTGGTAAGTTGGTGAGCTGGACAAGCAAAAAGCAAAATTCAGTGTCCACATCAACAGCTGAAGCTGAATACATAGCCGCTAGTAGTTGTTGTGCCCAAATTCTTTGGATGAAAAACCAGCTGATGGACTACGACATTAAGTTTTCAAAGATTCCTATCTATTGTGATAGCACTAGTGCTATTGCTATTGCAAATAACCATGTACTTCACTCCAAGATCAAACATATTGAGATCTGATATCATTTTATCAGAGATCATGTTATGAATGGTGATATTGAACTTCACTTCGTTCCAACTGAGTATCAACTCGCTGACCTTTTCACCAGCCACTTGATGAGATAAGATTCAACATCTTGATCAGTGAATTGGGGATGTTAAACACTGAAGATTAATCTTCAGCCATTAAACATCACTCAGTAAGTGAAATGATTTAGTGTTCTATCTTTGACACTGAACTTTTGAGTAAATATATCTATTCTCTCTCAGGTATGATTACTCTTCTCTTTCTTAAACTTAAAACCATCACTGAAGCTTTTCTTCTTCAGTGACTATCGTTTTAGAAGTTGGTTTCAGTGATCTTCTAATCACTGACCATATCTATAAGTATATTTTTATACTTATTCTCTTAAAAATCAAAAATGATCACTGAACCTTTTCAATCAATGATTCAAATGTTTTTATATGCCAGATCCAGTGATTCTCTTATCACCGACACTGATGTCTTAAAGCCCTCACTGAAGTCTTTCATCTTCAGTGATAAAACGTTTTAAACGGTCTTTTCAATGTTTAGTTAAACACTGTATGACTCTTCGTTTTCTTAAAAAAACCCTTTGTTTTTAAAAGAAAATAGTTAATGAAACGTGTTAATGACGACATTCTCTATTTACAATGCGCAACACTTTGAGACGCGCAAAAGGTACTGTCATTACGCTACCTCATTTAATGTCATCCAATCATGGATGAGAACGTGGCATTTTTCATCTTGACCACTTTCCCGAACCGTCGTTTTTTTGGCCCTCTCATATTCCTTCTGTCTCATCCTACCCATAAATATGAGACTTCTTCTCCACTTTTCTCTTTACGCTTTCAAAATTCTTAGACGAACCTCCGCTAGAATTTCTCCAAAGCAAGAACTCTCTCAAATCTTCAAGTCCTCGTGACCTTTCTCTCTAAATCCTTAAGGTCAATATCTCTTTTCTTTATCTTCTGTTATAAGAAATAAGCTTAATAGATTCAAGAAACTTGTTCTCTTGAAATATTAAACTATAAAGATTATTTAATCAAACTCTTACTTAGTTATAATCTTGTTTCTATATACACATTCTACTTGAAAAACCCTAAATCTTCTTTATGGATTTTTCAAAAGAAGTTTTTATTGATTCAAAAACTTTTCTATAATCTTCTCCCAAACAATCTTACTTTTTACTAACAACCTGTTTTATCTTTGTTAGACCCCATAATTAATAAGTGTAAAAGTAATGAAGAACAATAAGTGATGAAGAACCAGAAGACCGATGAAGACGTTAAGGTAGAATTGACCAAGTCTGTAGAACAACCAGAGGGTCGATGAACAACCAGAGATGCGATGGAAAGAGCATCTTCATCACCCCTCTGGTCAACAACACTTAGAGTTTTCTTTAGTAATTCAACCAGAGGCATACGATGAAAATATGAAGATAAGTTTGAATCATCATCCCATGAAAGACGGCTGAAGATGACAAATCGACAGCTGGATTTCAAGTTTATCTCGATTTATAGCTTATCCATAGTTTAGATAAACTTTATCCGTTAGTAGAAGATTAGCTAAATAGTCTCAGTAGATAGTTATCTTCTAATTAGCCTTCTAGTATAAATAGGTGATTAGGCCTATTGTATCAATATGTCGATTTTACGTTTTCATATTGAATAAAGTGAAATTATTGGCACTCAAGATTGTTCTTTGAATGTTCATACATTGTTCTTGAGTGTTCATCATTTTGTTCATTAAAACACTAAAATTTGGTTATTCTTAACTTGATTATTAGTGTTATTGAAAGATCTGGGATCAACAATTGGTATCAGAGCCAATTGATTATTTTTCCAATCAAACGATCATCTAAAATCTCTCAATTCACGTCTTTCACAAAATATCTTCACCAAAAACGTAAATTTTCTCTCTTCTAAAAATCTCCAATGGCCAACTTGAACTCCGCATATAGTGTTGGTTCCTTCACCAAACCTCCAACTCTTCAACGAGAAGAGTACCCACAATGGAGGATACGGATGGTGAATTTTCTGGAAGGGATGGACAGAAATCTTTTGTGATCTGTCATGGAGGGTCCCTATGTTCCACAGACTCTTGTTCCAGGAACAAATACAACAGCAGAAATTCTTGCCTACTACATGCCCAAGGACGAGAAAAATTGGGATGAAGACGACATAGAGCGGGTTGAGACCGAAAAAAAGGCCAAAAGACTGATAATTATGGCCATACCCAATGAAATCTTCCAATCCCTTTATGCATGTTCCATAGCCAAGGAACTATGGGATGAGCTGGCAAGCCAATTGGAAGGAGGGGCAAAAACGAAGAAAATCGTAGAGCTCAGTGTCTAAACGAATACACCAACTTCAAGGATCTTCCTGATGAACGGATTCAGAAGACATATGATCGTTTCAACACATTGATTAATCAATGTCGTCGAAACGATATCTCCAGAACAAATAAAAAAAACAATGTTTTAGTCCTTAAAAGTGTCGGCGATGAATGGACACAGCTGTCGATGTCCCTTCAAGCAAATCAGGACTTAGACGGCTGGTCACTCCATGACGTATACGGAACGCTTGCTGCACAAGAGAATGACATCTTGAAGAAAAAGGTGTCCATCGGTGGACCCCTGGATCTAGCAGCTGAATAAAAGGAAGTTTCAAGGACCTCCACCAGAGACCACAAGAAGAAAGGAAAGAAAGCACTGGTGGTGGAATCAGARTCTGAAGATGAAACATCTGAATCAGATGATGATATCAAAGCCTTTGCCAAATCTCTGGCCTTGATTACAAAGCAGTTCCAGAAAAAGTTCATCAAGAAACCCTATGAACGAAGAGAGTTCAAGAGGGAGAGGTACCAGCCATCCTATGAAAGGAAGCCATCTAAATTCCATCAAAGGGAAGACAGAAGAGATGGAAGAGAAGAGAAAGAAGAAAGAAGAGAAGATAGAAGAGAGGAGAAGGAGGACAAATATGGAAGGAAAAATGACCTCCGCTGCTTCAGGTGCGGAAAAATCGGTTATTTTTCCAAAGAATGCAGAGGACGACTGGTAAAGGATGCTAACTACTACAAGAATAAATACAAGTAAAATCCTAGAGAGCGAAGCCTGATGGCTGAGAAAGAAAACTGGGTGTCTGATTCTTCATCCGATGAAGAAGACAAAGCACTTATATGTCTAATGGCCACATCCAATGGGGAATCTGCCTCTAACACTGATGATCAGGTATGTGAGTCTACATCCAATAACACCAACGCGGCTCCATCTGAGCTAGAGCTAATGGTAATAAAGCTTTCAGAGGACTTTTTAAAATTAAAAGAAAAATTAAGCTTTGAAAAATCTGAAAGTCTTAAAGCGGAAAAAGAAGTTAGTTTCTACAAAAGAGAAACTGATCTTCTAACCGAAGAAAAAGCTAATCTGATGAAAGAAAAGACTCGCATCGCCGCTCTTAAAAAATCAGAGGAAGAAAAACTTCTGGAAATAAACAAACGAGTAACCAAAGACTTAGAAAAGAAAACTAAGACCTTAAAAGAATTCGAGGCAGAGAGATAAACTCAATTCCTCTTAAAGATTTCTTTCAAAAGGAAATGGAGATTCTTCACTAGAAGCTTCAAACCAGTGAACTTCTGATGAAGAAATACAAAGATGCCYAAGATGTTTATGAAAAGTTAAACGGTCAAACGGACACTCAAGGGATTGGATTCAATGAATTGGATTCCTTCATCGAACCAAAGAAATCCACCCTTGAATCCACTTTCAAACTTGGATGCATTTAAAAACCCGACTTTTTCCCAAAACCAAAAGCAAATTTTAAAAGAGTTAAAGTCGATGGAAAAACGGTCGTTTTAAGACAGGATTTTGAAAATGTGGTGTACGAGAGCAGTACATGTAAGAATTCTAATGAAAGGAATTACACCTCCAAATCAGAGACCGATGGAAACCCTATGGTCAAACTAGAGTCTCTGGGTGTCAATTCCACTTCATCAGCAAATACTGTTGATGAAAAGAATTCTAATGAGGAACCATCAACTGATGAGTCGATGAACCATCTGGGTAAAACCGAAAGTTCAACTAAGTCAGAATCGATGGAACCTCAAACAGATCACTCTGAAGCATCAACCTCTGAACACACACCTCCCACAAACATCCATGCTAATTTTGATTTCGAGAAATCGGCGAGAGACTTTTTCGATTCCGAATCTGAAGAGGAAATGATATGTGAATCACCAATAATTATTAAGGATAAAAAGCCTAAAAACTTTAAATCCTCAATGAAAACTGATGTTTCACCATCGATGAAATCTTCGGACAAAGGAAAGGGAAAGCTGAGAAATAGCAACTATGCCGAAGATAACTCACAAGGCCCTAGTACACCCTTTAAGTTCATTAAGTTTACTCGTGAGCAAAAACAGAAGTGGCCTGCCTCTGAGAAAATTAACCACCATTTTTCCTCTCATTTAGCTTAAGAAAAGCAGTCCTTCTTCAGGAGAAAAGAAGTAAAGACAAAGACCCCTTTACATAAAAAAATCTGAACTAGATAGGAAGTTTGTAAAAACAACCAATGCTAGGACAAGATTTACTTCTTTATTTTCAGCGAATAAAAAGAATGCTAGACATTCATGCCCAAAGTACAATAATTGTCAATGTTTAGCTCTTTTACAAAACCTGAGGAATCACATGTTGACACATCACTGCATATTCTCCCAACACGTTTATCGCTACAAAGTTAAAACCAATGAGAACGTGAAAAAGCCCAAGTCCAAGGGCAAGGGAAATACTAATAAACCCAAACCTTCAAAGGCTAAGGGTGATGAAAAGAGAGTGGTATCTCCTACTAACAAACGTGGACCCATTAAGAAATGGGTACCTAAAACCTCTTAATTTGACTTGCAGGACCAGCATGTGCAACCATGGTACATGGATTCCGGTTGCTCCAGGCACATGACTGGTGACAAAAGACAGCCGACCTCCTTCATCGAAAAATCTGGAGGTTCTATGATATTTGGGGACAACAGCAAGGGTACAATCAAGGGATATGGCACTCTCATCAAAGGAAACATCTCCATCAGCAAAGTGGCTTATGTTGAAGGTTTAAAGCACAACCTACTAAGCATAAGCCAATTCTACGACAAGGGTCTTGAAGTCAGGTTTTGCAAAGGTTTCTGCATCATCGAAACAACGCCCGGTAAAACAATCATTAAGGCAAAAAGAGAAGGAAATCTCTATCTTCTAGATTTTGAATCTTCTACGGATCAAGACACCCTCTGTCTTGTGTCTCATAAGAGCGATGAAAATTGGCTATGGCATCAAAGGTTCTCTCATCTCAACTTTGATGCACTACGAAAACTAGCCACATAGAAGCTGGTCAAGGGAATTTCGGATCTTAAATTTGAAAAGGATGATCTATACTCGGCCTGTGAGATGGGAAAGCAAAGACGAGCCTCACATAAAACCATGTCAGAAACCTCCTGCACCAAGCCCTTGGACATGGTACATATAGATCTCTGTGGGCCAATATCAACTCAAAGTCTCTCTGGAAAGAAGTACATGTTGGTACTGGTTAATGAATACTCCAGATGAATACTCCAGATACTTGGTTGAATTTGTAAAGAAGAAATCAGATGTTCCTGACCTACTCATTGGAGTGATGAAAAGGCTCCAAGTCCTTCTACAACGAAAACTAATAAAAGTTAGAAGCGACAATGGAACTGAATTCAAAAATGCCAGAATCGATGCATACCTCATTAGTGAAGGCATTACACAAAACTTCTGAGCAGCCAGGACTCCACAACAGAATGGAATGGTAGAAAGAAGGAACAGAACCCTCGTGGAAGCAGCAAGGACCATGCTTGCTTCATCGGAGTTACCCATCACATTCTGGGATGAACCTATTTCCACTGCCTGCTTCACCCAGAACCGATCTATCATCAACAAGAGGCACTAGAAGACACCCTATGAGCTCATCAACCAAAGAAGACCTAATGTCAAATAATTTCATATCTTTGGGTGCAAATGATTTGTACTAAACGATAGAGAATATCTTGGCAAGTTCGACAAGAAAGCTGATGAAGGGATCTTTCTGGGCTATTCTCAAACTGCCAAGGCCTACAGAGTCTACATCAAAAGGACAAGAATTGTCATCGAAAGCATCAATGTCTCCTTTGATGATTCCACACCAATGACTTCTGGTCACAACAGTTCAGAACTCGGACTTCAAAGAAGAGCATCTGATTCATCACTTGGCAAATCCAATGAATCAGAATTAGCTCAATTATTTGAAGACATCTTCGACGAAGAAGTAATCTCTGGACATGCACCAACTGCAAAATCCACTTCCAGAACCGATGAAGAACACGAAGTCTCCAATGCTAACGGTACACCTCTTACTGAAACTCATGTTACTTCACCTTCTACTTCTTCTATGTCTTCAGATCAAGATCAAGAACCAGAGTCTAACTCTGGAGATGGTCTCTTCGAGAGGGAGAAAGCAGTCCCATCAGTCAATGAAGAACTGCATCATGTTGCTCCAGAACCCTAATCTAGCACCAAATGGACAAAAGATCACCCACACCACCAAATCATTGGTGATCCAATGTCTGGTGTCAAAACGAGATCTACCACTGCCAATGAATGCCTCTTCGCCAACTTTCTGAGCATGATAGAACCAAACAAAAATTTCAGAAGCCCTACGAGACCCAAACTGGATAGACGCGATGCAAGAAGAGTTACTCCAGTTTGAAAGAAACAAAGTATGGTCCCTTATGCCTCTACCCAAAGGAAAGACGGCCATAGGAACAAAATGGGTCTTCCGAAACAAGAAGGACGAATATGGCATAGTCATAAGGAACAAAGCAAGGCTTGTTGCCAAGGGCTACTTCCAGGAAGAAGGGATTGACTACAATGAGACATTTGCTCCCGTCACAAGACTTGAGGCCATCCGGATATTCCTAGCCTATGCAGCTCACAAATGCTTCAAAGTTTGTGAGATGGATGACAAGTCTACCTTCCTAAACGACAAACTTCAAGAAGAAGTATACGTGCAGCAGCCACCTGGGTTTGAAGATCCAAAACATCCATATCATGTCTACTTTCTGGACAAAGCTCTCTATGGGCTAAAGCAAGCAC
>NW_020200950.1:82732-85442 GCF_001531365.2 Cynara cardunculus var. scolymus
TAGACCAGACATTATGTTTGCTACATGTCTTTGCGTAAGATATTAGTCAAATCCTAAAGAATCTCATCTCTCTGCAGTCAATATGATCTTTAGATACCTCAAGGGAACTCCTTCATTGGGTCTCTGGTATCCAAAGAACTCTGGCTTTGATCTAATAGCCTACACAGATGCAGATCATGCAGGTTGCAAACTTGATAGAAAGAGCACGTCTAAAAGCTGTCAACTATTGGGGGACAAGCTGGTAAGTTGGACATCTAGAAAACAAAACTGTGTCTCAACCTCTACAACAGAAGCAGAATATGTTGTTGCTGCTAATTGCTGTTCACAAGTTCTCTGGATGAAGACTCAGCTTAAGGACTATGGATTCCATTATGACAAAATTCCTATCCTCTATAACTCCAAGAGTACCATAGCAATCTCTACAAACCCAGTGCAGCATTCCAAGACCAAGCACATCGATGTAAGGTACCATTTTCTGAAAGACAATGTTGAAAAAGGTAATATAGAAATGTACTTTGTTCCCACTGAGATTCAACTTGCTGACATTTTCACAAAAGCTCTTGATGAGAAAAGATTTTTATTTCTAGTCAGCAAGATGGGTATGCTAAATCTCACCACTTAGAAGCAATCATAAGTTTGAAACTTGAGATTCTCAATATCTCATGGTTATGCCTATAAGTGATATAGTATGTTGGCCATAAAAACCAAGTACTCTAAACCAGAGCCTCTGGTTGTAAAGACCAGAGCCTCTGGCCATTTAGAAACACTTGCTCAAAAATTGGCTAAAAGTTTTTTTTTTTTTTTTTGGTATCATCGCCTTCACAACCAGAGCCTCTGGTTGTATAGACCAGAGGCTCTAGATTCCAATTTTATGAGACCAGAGCCTCTTGGGTCTCAAACTTGGATTTCATTGGTCAAGCATGATATCACATTTTTTTTCTTCATCCTTTGGAACCAGAGACCTCTGGTCCAAAAGCAAATACTTTGTGATTTTGACTAAGTACCTTCTTTTCTACCAGAGCTTCTGGTTCTATAGACCAGAGCCTCTGGATTTCAATCCTTTGTGACCAAAGCCTCATCCTTTCATACATATTACTTAGTCATAGTACATCCTTCATGCAACCAAAGCCTCTGGTTCCAAAGACTAGAGTTTCTTGTTTCCAAGTCCTTTGCGACCAGAGCCCCTCTGGTCCAAATTGGATTTCACATGCATCCTTATATTACATTCTTTCATCATGTTTGCATCACCTTCGCAACCAGAGCCTCTGGTCCTAAAGACCCGAGCTTCTGGATTCTCATCCTGTGAGACCAACGCCCTTTTGGACTTCATCGCATATCCTTATTGTAACCAGAGCCTCCAGATCTAAAGATCAGAGCCTCTGATTTCCAAGTTCCTTGCAACCAGAGACCTCTGGTTTCAAAATAAGACATGGCGTGCAATCTTATCGTATCATTCCTCTTAAAAAGCATATCTAAGACAACCAGAGCCTCTGGTTCTAAAGACTAGAGCCTCTGGATTCATACTTTTTGGAACCAGAGCCCCTCTGGACCCAAAGAACCCTTCTTTTTCATTTACAGGCACTTAACCAAAATTACTTATTTGTTTACTTTACCTTTGTACCCAGAGCCTTCTGGTCTTAAAGGCTCCATCTTCTCATATCCTTTTGCACAACCACTTCATATCCTTTTTCATCACCTTTGTCACCAGAGCCTCTGGTTCTAAAAACCAGAGCCTCTGGATTTGATTTCTTTGGAACCAGAGCCCTCTGGTCTAAAAGACCCACTCTTTTTCATATCCACTCTAACACTTAGCCACATTTCATACCTTTCTTTCATCATCCTTCACAACCAGAGCCTCTGGTTGTATAGACCAGAGCCTCTGGTCACCTCAATCATCATTGTCATTGGTTCTAGGGGGAGTTTTTAAAACTCCAAAACTAATCTTCATTCATCATTTGAGGGGGAGCTATTCATTCATCATGAATCTCCATTATATATATGCATTTTCCATACCAGAGCCTCTAGTTCTACTATCCAGAGCCTCTGGCCAATTAAATGCTACATGTGTATTGGGTTCTACTTAATGGATTGTCAGTACTAATCTAGAGCCTCCGGTTAGTCATCCAAGGCTTATTTATCATCCAATCCAACATTTCATCGATGAATTCCTTCATACATGTTCAACCAGAGCTCCTTTGGTTCCTCACCCAATGCGTCATGCTCAACCAGAATTCCTCTGGTTCCATGACAAAATAACTTTCATCCAAAAACCCATCTTAATTGAAAAAAAGTTCTAAAGATTACACAAAATTGCAGCTTTTGTGACTAAAAACTTTACAACATGGGTTTTTAGAAGACCAAAATTTCGTAATTAGTATTAATCTTACTATTAGATGGAATATTAAATTTAAATTGTTTTTGGATTAATATTTAACGAGATATTATTTGGAATAATTTCTTATTTCAAATAATCCATACGTCATCCTCACATACGCCTGACACAATATACAGCCTGTTCCCCATGAACCGTTTCAAATTACCCTTCACTAACCCCGCCCTGACACGTATCCTCCAACATTAATGGCACGTACAATCAAGACGGCCCACGATCCCCAAATCAAATCACCTTTTACCAAACGCCTTCTCCCTTCATGATAATTTAAATATAATAATCAAGAAAACTGTTTCCTATACCTACCCCCCCACCCCA
>NW_020200950.1:85627-95334 GCF_001531365.2 Cynara cardunculus var. scolymus
CCCAACAACCATGCCATCGAACTTCGAACCACCCTGTTCGACGACAGGTTTGCCGTTATGATCGAGTTCTTCCGAAACTGCATCCTTCTACCAGCATTGACCCTAACTGACAATGGCGTACCATTAAAGTACGTCCAACAATACTGGCAGACTTGCAAGTATGACCCTGAAAGCCATGGTATAATGGGAGACATCGACGCCCCAAACGACATGATCTACTCGCTCAAAATTTCTCGGGCAAAAGTTTCTAGGGTTCTGTGCATTCCCACCCGCCGAGAACTCGGCATTGAGCAATATGCCGAGCCACCCACCACCTCCGACATCCTCTGGTTCATCCAAATGCTAGGTTACAATCGTGACCTACGCAATGCCTCCGACTTCAAAAGGCTATTTTTACCGCCAATATGGAATATGTTCTTTTCCATATTGAACAGGGCCCTCACCTACAAACTAGGGTCGATGGATCAAGGCAACATCAACATCATGACGATTATGTACGGACTCTTCTTCAACATCCCTCTCAACTATGCTTTTCTCATATACAATGAGATCCATACTGCGGTAGTCAAGAAGTGTAAGCTCCAGGCCCCTAACAAGCCCTTAACCTTTGTTTTGTTTCCTCGATTCCTATCTCTCATCATAGGGGATACGATGAGGAAACATGACCTACTGGCCGAAGAACCATTCACTCCCGTCTTCAAGATGCATGGCCATCGACCCACTCTCTCAAAGGAAGGATACCCATCAACAGGCCAATCTCCAGAGCCATGCTCAATGTCATCCCAAAGACATCGGAGATCCGAAGAACTTACGAACGCTCTCTGCTGTCCCATGAACCAAGGGCAGCTACCCCAGAGCGAATAGAACCGTCCCTAGAGTCGATCGACGGAGCACATGAGCCATCTTCATTGGATGATGAAGATGATGATGATAATGATGGTGCTCCACGTGCATCCCCCGGCCCTTCACAAACACATCTCCCTCCCTCTTCCCAAAGGGAAACCACCTCTTCTACCCCTGGCGATCAAGGCCAAAGGGGTATTGAACAAGGACGGACCAGTCCAAACCCAACCCAAACCAGCCATCCAGAGGCCATTCTTCGGGCCTCTCGAGATGATTTAGCTGAGGAAACACAACTTTCATCGCCTCTTTCCCAACAGAGAGGCGATGAAGACATAAGAGCCACATCGCCTCATGGCTCGATACTACCATCCACACACCCAGAAGCATGTATTGCTTCTACCATTGATGAACCCCAAGATCGTTCAGAGCGATCTTCCATTCGTGCACCACACCCCCCTTCGATATTTGATCTAGCGAAGGGGAAACACACTTACTTTTCTTACCCGGCCTCTGAAGCCGAGGAAGAACAAGAAGTTGTAGCAACATCAGGAGATAGCTCCTCACTTGAGGGCTATCAAGGACGTGATGGAAGTTCTTCAAGGCCTATATTTTCACAAGGCATTGAAGGCGCCTCAGGAATAGAGGCTCAACCTGCAGCATCCGTTGCTGCAGGGGTTACCCTCTTGGCCGAACTGGTCACAAAGGTTGAGTTCCAAGACTTTGTTGACTTAGTTTCGCGGTCCTTGGAAGACCTAAAACTCATCATCCAAGGGATTGTTGAAAACCCACCATCCATCGATACAACCACCCTTCAACAATCCCTTGGCACCCTTCAACAAACCCTTACCACCCTTGCCACCCAAACCCGAGACAATACAACTCGTCTCCAAATGCTTCAAGAAACCGTAACCCAACACCACAACACCTCCTCCTCCCTTGCCACCCAAAGAAACCAACTCCTCATTCACTCCATCGCCACCCTCACGGCCCAGGCAACTGCGACCGAGGAGACCCTAGCCTTCATAACCACCCAAATAAACACCATCTTCCAAACCCTCAACGCCCTACCAGCCACCGTCATCTCCCAAATCCCTCAAACAACCCCACCTCAAACAACTTCATCAATCGATGAAACCCTAGCCTCCCTCACCAACCAAATGGCCACCATACAAACCACCCTAACCCAACTCCCCGCCACAATACTAGCCAACATCCCCCAACCTACCCCACCTCCACCTCCCTCTGCAGGCCCATCCTTCGATGAAGCCTTCTCTTCCTTCACTGCCGAGGTGAGGAATATCCTTACCAACATTCCTATTCCACCATCCACATTCGCCTCCACTTTCATGCCCCACATGCCTCCACCTCCACCATGGAATATACAACCAGGGCCGACTTAAGGGCCCTGTCAAAGGCACTTGTCTCATCCTTCAATGAGATAAGTGCAAAATTCATCCATTGCGCTATTCAACCGACCAAGGCTCACTCACAAAACCTTGCTGATCAACAACGGCGCACCACCTCTCTTCTTCACACGATGGAGGAAAGTCGAAGACAATAAGCCCTGAAGGCGTATCTTGCGTCCTTCAGGAAAAAGAAAAAAAAAGAAGAGGAGCAGAGCTTCGTACTCCAAAAGCCGCCCACACAAGAGGACACGCAATGAGGACCCAAACCCTGATGATCAAGGTCTTGGACCTCATGAGGGGGAGAACCAGGTCGCGGTTGCTCAACACATGGAATCTGCTGCACCATCACCACCACCACCACCCCAAACACAACAATCTCCACCATCAAACCAAGCAAGGGAACCAGATGCTTAGCCCTCTGAAGATGTACATAATGTACATGTTTCCCTTGCTACCATACATGAACCCATCGTTTTGAGTTCCTTAACCGATGAAAATCTATCCACCCCACCAACAGAAACCAACCTACCTTTTACTCCATCACCAACATCAAACCTACCATTAACCCCATCACCAACCCCTCGCAATACACAACCTTTCATCACCCTACCCAATGAACCTAAACAAACACACATCCAACCTTCACCTCAACAACCTCAAGCCCAAACACAACCCGATGAACCTGAACCACCTCAAAATGAGCCAACCCAAGAAACCATCCCATCGCCAACCGATACACAACCCATAACCCAAACTCAACCCCCAACCGAACCAACCACGGTGCAAGCGGACATTCCCTCTTCATCAAGGCACCCTCCGTAGAGCCTAGTTGATGAAATTATTGAGAACATGGAGTCGCTAAGGAGACGTCCAGAGATACTACCAAGAGAACCCATTATGATGGAGAATATCCATCAGTACCTATACCATGATCGCGATGAAAGCTTGTCTCTCAATCCTCCAATTMTATCGCCAGAATCCATGGACCTCCTACACCATAAGTTTGGTAGACAGACTACCCAACCACCACAAGCTGTCTTCTCAAACGATGGGATAAGGATGGTAATGGACATAAAAATGAGGACCTTCACCAATAGAGCTATAAGATACATCAAGTACACGGTGGAGAGAGCCTATGGTCAGGTCAGCATCTTCAACGATAATGACTTGATCAATCTCAATCCCTGTGACTTGATCCACCTTTATGCATTCACAGCTCAGCGACAGGATCAAGGAATAAGATTTGGGATGGCAAACAGAGCGATTATGAAGATGATGGAGACCTTGGTAAAGCATCAAGCCAAGAGTGATTTTTAGATTGCTCTTCATCTGGGCATCGAAAGACTCTCCTGCACTCCACCTAATTAAGACTTTCCTGGCCTGCAGGAGAAGAGATATGCTTCTGTCTTGACTCAACCCGAGCTTGGACTTGTCTTCAAGAATGACTTTGGGGCAAAGAAATTTTTTAGACTAACTGAAGCATTCAAGTATTCAATCGATACACTTGAGTGGTTTCAGAAAGTTATCAAAGAGAGACTGGGCAGAACTCACGTGCCAAGAGAAGATGGAAATCAACTCATTCATGAGATATCAATAGTCCTCAATTATCGAAGACTGCTTCTGCGCTTCTGGGAAATATCTCAAGGTAAATCATGAATAGAGTTTTAAAATTTTTGCCTTAAAATGAAATGTCTTTGCTTCTAGTACTATAAAAATTCATCATCCAATGAAAAATTGAATTTAATGCTTTTCTTTAGATTAGTATTTGTTCTTCAATACTGTTCATAGATTAGTTTATATTTGTTCTTTCATTACTTAGGGGGAAATTGTTAGACCCCATAATTAATAAGTGTAAAAGTAATGAAGAACAATAAGTGATGAAGAACTAGAAGACCAATGAAGACGTTAAGGCAGAATTGACCAAGTCTGAAGAACAATCAGAGGGTCGATGAACAACCAGAGATGCGATGGAAAGAACATCTTCATCACCCCTCTGGTCAACAACACTTAGAGTTTTCTTCAGTAATTCAACCAGAGGCATACGATGAAAATATGAAGATAAGGTTGAATCATCATCCCATGAAAGACAGCTTGAGATGACAAATCGACAGCTGGATTTCAAGTTTATCTCGATTTATAGCTTATCCATAGTTTAGATAAACTTTATTCGTTAGTCGAAGATTAGCTAAATAGTCTCAGTAGATAGTTATCTTCTAATTAGCCTTCTAGTATAAATAGGTGATTAGGCCTATTGTATCAATATGTCGATTTTACGTTTTCATATTGAATAAAGTGAAATTATTGGCACTCAAGATTGTTCTTTGAATGTTCATACATTGTTCTTGAGTGTTCATCATTTTGTTCATTAAAACACTATAATTTTGTTATTCTTAACTTGATTATTAGTGTTATTGAGAGATCTGGGATCAAAAATCTTATTCTTCTTATCAAAAACAGATGGCAGCCAAGAGCGTTCACTTTTCTCTCGATGAGGTGTCCTTCAAGGCCAACAACCACAATGCCTTGCTGGATATCCCCTCATCCAAGGCGGACTACCAAGAAGCGGCCGACTTTCTCAAACAGTCGTCGCTGGGCTTCGCACTCAACCATGAGCCCATCATGGTGAAAGAACTTCTCCAGTAGTTCTGGTTCAATGCTGAGGTTGTGGATGTCGAGGTCAAGCCTGGACGTCAACTTGAACAAGTCAACTTCAACTTCAACCGCATGGATGTGAAGTTTGGCGTGAACACCTTGAGGACGGCTCTTCACCTTCTCAAAGGCCCCTACGACAGCGAACCCATAACGGCCGAGATCATCGAGTGTCTCGACGCCATTGGCTATCAATAGCCAATAAAGGACTCAAATGCTCCCATGAAGTCCTTGTTGAAGATTGAGAAGAACAGGATGTCAGTTGTCTGGCAATACCTATTCTCTCATTTCATCCAGTGCATGGGTGGAAAGACTGGAGGCTCGGATCGCCTTGACCATAGGCGTATCTGTGATTCAGTGTCGCAATATATATTATGTTACGGTCATTTTTGATGACCTGGTGTTCAAGCTGAACAAGCGCTAGCGAGAAAAGGTGGTGCCTTACACCAGGTTCCTTTCGATGGTCTTTGCGAAGATCTTCGGAGATCATTACTCCACAGAAGGCAACCTCCAGGTTTCCAATCTTGGATCTAGGATTCTGGATCATAAGCTGAGGGACAGTGATGTGGCGCTAACTTCT
Source organism: Cynara cardunculus var. scolymus (assembly GCF_001531365.2). NCBI lineage: Eukaryota > Viridiplantae > Streptophyta > Magnoliopsida > Asterales > Asteraceae > Cynara > Cynara cardunculus. The sequence goes on from NW_020200950.1 coordinate 91,106, forward strand.
ATTGTGTCCATCACTACCTCTTCTCCTCAGGTGGTCAGGACAAGGGTAACCCCCCCCCCCCGGGGGAGTCTAACCAAGTCACCAAAACCCCTTCAAAATGACCCTCTCAACCAACTCTTGGTTCTCCTCAGAGAGCCAAGAAGTCCAAAAAGGGGACAGTCACGTCTCTGGCTGAAGCCTCTCGACAGGTCTCAGCTATTGAAACTAGCCTTAACTCCGAGGCGTCTTTAGCTAACCCTTCTAGCTCTTCAGTGATTCCTCTACTCACTGTCGTATCAGTGGCATCTACCCCAACAGCCTCAGTGACCCAAATCACTGAAGGTGTGAATATCAGCGCCGCCACTGCTGAACACCCACGTCTCTTCTCAACCATTTTCTCTTCTCCTCCTTCTTTGGTCTTTACACATGTCGATGATGTATCAGCGACTGTCCTCCCTGATACTAAGACACACACCACTGGACCTGAGGTTGCTCCTCTCGATGCTTCTCAGCATACGAATGTCTATCCTCTCGACGACATCTTTGCTCACGCCAGTGACAATCCTTTGGATGTCATTGATGGCCCCTCAGGTATTCGATCTTCCTACCCTTTCATTTCTACTAACCTTGAGCCTTTTACTCACACTTCCTCTCTTGCAGGTCCTTCTTTTATGCATCAGCCTGATGCTGAAGAAGAGGAAGAGGACAGGGGCGAGAAATAAGTAGGAGGGGATGAAGATATTGATGATGACTATGATATGGAATTTGACATCAAACTTCTCCTCCCAACCATTGATTCAGTTCTCTGCAGGATAACTGAAGTACACCAAGAGATGCCCCGCCAGGCTGACCTTGATGCGAACTTCCTAGCTATCCAAGCGAACGTTAAAGAAGTTCAGAGTTACCTTCTGACTCTCCAATAAGCTGTTCAAGCCAACACTGATGCCATTGTTGTTCTCTCCAGCAGGGCTGACAATGCTCAGACTATCACCGTTCAGCAGACCGAACTTCTTTAGCAGATCCTTGATGATGTCCGTCAACCAGCTCCAGTGATCCCACCTTTTTCTCTGCCGATGATCGTGCTCAGCTTAATGAGACGCGTGAGGCAACGACAACTCTAGCTAGTGCTCTGTCAAAGCTAGAGGAGATGATGGTTCTTCAGCATCAGCGCCTGGACGAACTCTCTGGCCTATACTCTCAAGTATTAGCCAGAGAGGGGGAGATGAGGTCCAATGCTGATAGACCATCTGATGTTGCTGCTCCAGCATCTGTTGTAGTTGAAGCTGAAGCGGTTGTTGCTCCTGTAATCCCAACCACCGAAGTTGTTTCAGCTGAGGTAGTCGATGCCATCCCTAGGGATGATGCTCCTTCCATCACCGCTGCTGGTGATGATGATGATGATGAAGATGAAGATGAAGATGATGATGATGATGACGATGAAGATGACAAACCTACCATCCCAGACCCCGAAAGTGACCTAGATGGTGACGACGACGATGATGAAGATGACTTTACCATCAAGTACCATAAGCCATCAACCGCCACCAAGGGAGTCACCCTCAAGGATTCTGCATCCCAGGGGGAGCAAAGGGAAGGAGAGTCTGCTCCATCAAGGAACCAGGACCCCAAGTCAAAAGGCAAGGCGGTCGCTGAAGAAGGTAACCTGAAGGTATTGTTTAATATCCATCAACAACCTTTATTTGAAGACTCTACCTCTCAGATAGTAGTCACTTCTTTGTATCAACTTCAAATTCCATCAACCACCTGCGGTCGACTGGAGTGGGTCCCTGATTACCCGGTCTCCAATGCTCCCACCGACCAGCAGATGACTCAGCTAAAGGAGTCACTCGATCAGACTAGAGTAAAAAATCCTCTTTGTACCTCTAGTGGTGGTGAGTTCGACTTTCCTTCTGAAGCTGAAAGACTCGAGGCATTAAGGGCTGAAGAAGAGCTAGAGCTTCAGAAGAAGCAGACTGAAGACAGCTTAAAGTTGGCCAAGTCACTAGCTGCGAAAGTTCTCCCCAAGAGAAAGTCCAAGAAAAAGGTGAACGTTGTCCAAGCCTAAGCTAAACTTCTTTCCATTAAAGAAGCTGAGCATGAGAAGAACTTGAAGCTGAAGGAAAAGGACAAGCAGTGGAGCGAAGCAAAGATGAAGAAGAGAATCAGTCCCCGCCGGATTATCAGCGTCAACATCAGCAGACGTTCAAAAGACGGTGGAACGCTGATCTCAATGCTCATCACCAGGGACAATCTCGATGCCATCACTGAGTACCCTTCCTACCTTGGCTGATATGGATATAGCAAATGGATGGAAATCAGGCAAGCCATTCAGCAATCCAAGACAAGACATAAGGCGATTATCGAGGACACCATCAGCGATCTCATCAAACGGATGTCCAGGTATGTCGCGGTCCCTGACAGGCCATCTCTGAAGAAAGGTGGGAAGAAGAAACTCAAGCTCTCTGATCCTAATGATGGASCATTCCTAAGGAACGAACATGAAACAAGGTTCTCCTTAGATGAAGTCTTGAAAGGTCATCAGAGTATAGACATTTTTATGCTGAATCTTGACTTGCAAGATAAGGGTCCCTATACACCCAATGTTGTGCATTTCAAACCTGAGTTAGGAGTTATATTCCTTGACTATGAAGGTGAAGTCAGATTTCAGAGAATGTCAGAGCTACATCTATGGCCAATGGGTCATTTGGTTTACCTCTTGCTCTGGATAGATGATAGCATGCCTGGAAAAGTCATTGATCTGAAGATACGAAGGGAATGCCTACGTCGAAGAAACCTTGGCGAAGATGTACCTAGCTACATAGATCTAACTTAAGGAAAATTCTTTTGTACTATGTCTACTTTCAGTGATTAATCTTATAGTCTGTAAGTATTAGACATGTACTGAACTACTTGTAATATTACCAATGATAATAAAATGAGTATTTCATGTACTTCACTGAAAAAGATCCCTGAAAAAAGTAATAGGGACACAAGTCTATGAGTTCCAGCGTTACTTTTTACATTCACTGACAATCTAAGTCAGGGAATAAGCTTTCAGTTTCAATTTACAGACTTGTAATTTTTTTTAGATATAACTTAAGGAAAATTCTCAAGCAAAAACTGACTCACTGAAAAAATCCCAAAATAGTAAAAAGGGACATGTACTTTATATGTAAATTTTCCTTACTATTATTTGATAAGACAAATTTCTTTATATTGTCTTGTTATCATCAAATAGGGGGAGATTGTTGCTCCTCTCTCTCAGTGATTTGATAATAATCCCTTTTCACTAGCACGTTGTATTTATGTTTCTGTTTTTTCAGTTCCAGCAATCATCACTGAACTTGTTCAGTGATCGCTGAAGAACTTGTATCGTAATTCAATCAGAGACAACAATACTTCAAGAAGACAACACTCACACCAAAGAACCTTTCAGCTAATGTCGAAGACTGAAACTGAAAAATTAGAGACTAGCGAGTACGTGACCTGAAGCGGTACTCAGTGATTACAAGCATGTCTACATATGTGTGAAGACTGCTCAAGCGTCAGCGAATGATGAAGAGACCTTCAGGTTATTCCAGCATTCAGCGATCAAAGGAAGCTTGCTTAGCAAGATTGTTGTTGTCTTGTCCGTATACACACAAAGAACAAAACCATACCCTTTCTAATAGTCAGTACGGTACGGAGCCGATTAGTCGACTCTATTGCCCACCAACTTTAGGTATGGATGTCTGTTCATGAATAGTGCCTTTTGTACTATTCACTGTAGCAAAGGACAAGCCTTCCTCTTAAGGCTTGACATGCACTCTAACTCTACCATATTGCATTAAATAAACATTTAATGCATTGGGTATAAACAGAATTGTTTCTTCTCCATGCAGAGTGTGCACAACTCACTCTCTAAACCTATTTCTTACTTTGAGCATTTTCGAGCTTAAGTAAAAGAATTTTTCTTTACAGCATTTCTTTTCTCATTTGCTAAGAATCTCTGTGTAACCAAAGATTGTTTAGATAGGTTTTCTTACCTTATCTTTCCACAAACAGTCTTGTAAAATTTGTATTGATCTTCTCTATCAATATACATGTTAGCTCTATTATTCACTTCTTGTAAAAGTATGAAAAAGTATACTGCAAGTCTTGACAGAAGGATATCTTCCACAGAAGACAACAGAGGACTAGCGACAGAAGATGTATATTCGAGCAAGTAAAGTGTGACAGAACCTCTGATGTCTTTCACAGAGGTTCTAGAA
>NW_020200951.1:0-939 GCF_001531365.2 Cynara cardunculus var. scolymus
ACAAGGGTTTTTAGAAGACCAAAACTTCGTAATTAGTATTAATCTTACAATTAGATGAGATTTTGATTTTTTTTTGGGAAACGTCTTCACCAAGATATTTGGAATGAATCCTCATTTCAAATCATTTATGACGTCACTCAWACMACRCKCCTGACACAAAACAGGCTGTCCCCTTTTTGCCGCTTCATTCTTTTTCCCTCCCAAACCCCAGCGTGACACGTGTCCACATTCATTTATGGCACGTACTATCAARACGRCTCACGTTCCTYCMATCCCATCATACAATACTCAACCGCCACTTTCTCATGATTATTATATTATAATAATCAAAGAAACGTTTCCCTTCCCTCTCTCACCACACCCATCTCCACTATATATAATCATCTTCCCCACCATTACCATCTTTACGCCTTCATAACCTGCAAACCACTTTTTGACGACCACATACTAACCTGCAAACTTCCATAGCAATGGCATCCTCTGCTTCCCACGAATATGACAACAACGATAGCCACCTCCAATCCACGGGAGCAGAAAGTAGGGCTATCGTTTTTCTCCCTATGAAACCCAATAATCACCAGATCGAGCTTACAAACACTCTCTTTGACGACAGGTACGGGATAATAATTGAGTTCTTCAAAAACTGCATTCTCCTCCCTGCTCTCACCTTGGTAAATCCCAAAGTTCCTGTCAAATACGTTCAACAATACTGGCAAAACTGTGAATTTGATGACGCCAGTCACGGTATCATGGGCGATATTGATGCACCAAACGACATGCTTTGCGCCGTCAAAATTTCACGTGCAAAGATCTCCAAGGTGCTATGTATTCCAACAAGAAGGGAGCTCGAAATCGAACAATATGATGAGCTACCAACCTCCAAGGACATTCTGCGATTTGTAAGGATGTTAGGCTACAACAAAGCGATTCGAAACATCT
>NW_020200951.1:2706-4219 GCF_001531365.2 Cynara cardunculus var. scolymus
CACCACACCCTCAAGCCTCCACCTCCTCAATAGAGTTCGCCACCAGGGCGGACATGCAAGCTCTGTCAAGAGCACTGGTCTCCTCCTTCAACGAGATCAGCATAAAGTTTGTTCATCGAGCCATCCAACCAACAAGGGCTCTCAATATAATGCTGGTCGATGAACAACAACGTACTTCAACTCTCCTTCATTCTATGAAGGAGACCACCAGAAAGGCAGCCCTAAGGGAGTATCTTACATCCCTCAGGAGGAACAAGAAGAAGAAGAAGAGGTCTCAAGCCTCTTGCTCAAGCAGCCGCCCGAGCAAAAGAAGGCGCCACGATGACCAAGACCCCGAGGATCAAGGCCATGGCCCTCGTCAGGGGGAGAAAGAGGCGGTGGATGCATACACGTAAACATCCACTGCACCACAGCAACCAGCACCACAACAACCATCCACCCAAGGAACCCAAGCGAGGGAACCAGAGGCCTCGCCCTCTGATGATGAACTGCTAAACCAGGTTCCCTCAGCTACTACCCTAGAGCCCATCGTGTTGAGTTCCTCAACCGATGAAGAACCAACCACCCCTCAAACACATCAACCTCTTTCTTCTACACCAAATCTAAACCTACCCTTAACCCCTTCTCCAACACCCCGCACAACTCAACCTTTCACCATATATCTACAACCAGAGCCTATAACAACCCAACCTACTTCACCCATACAACTAGAGCCAACTACAACCCACCCTTCATCACCCCAACCAGAACCTATAATAACCCCAATCCAACCAACCCAAACACAACCAACACAACCAATGGTGCAAGCGGATGTTCCCTCTTCCTCAAGGCAYCCTCCAACAGGCCTAGTGGATGAAATTATTCAGCAGATGGAGTCAATGAGGAGAAGACCTCAAGAGCCACCCAGGGAACCAATAATGATGGAAAATATTCATCAATACATGTACCATGATCGCGATGAAAATTTGTCAACAAATCCTCCAATTCTATCGCCCGAATCAATGGATCTCCTACACCATCATTTCGTCAGACAAACTACTCAAGATCCTCAAGTTGTCTTCTCGAACGAAGGAATAAGGAGAGTCATGGACTTAAAGATAAAATCCTTCGTCAACCGAGCTATCAAATACATTGAGTTCACCGTGGATAGAGCCCATAGGATCATTAGCATGTTCAACGAAAATGATCTCATCAATCTCAACCCGTACGACTTACTCGAGTTATACGCTTATACAGCTCAGAGGCAAGATCATGGGATAAGGTTTGGAATGGCAAATCGAGTGATAGTGAAGACAATGGAGTCCCTGGTAAAGCTAAGAGAGAAAACAGACTCTGAGATTGTGCTAAGGCTGGGCATTGAGAGACTATCATGCGCTTCACCAAATGAAGTATTCCAGGGCCTGGAGGAAATACGCTCTGCCTCTGTCTTGTCTCAACCTAAACTCGGACTTGTTTACAAGAATGAGTTTGGGGTGAAAAAGTTCTTCAGAATGTCTGAAGCCTTCAAGTACTC
>NW_020200951.1:11859-21559 GCF_001531365.2 Cynara cardunculus var. scolymus
TGAACCTGAGTGGTTCCTTCATATTGGACACATAGAGTATCCCATACGGATTTAGAAGTTTTGAGTTTCATTACAGAGTGATAAATCTCATTAGGAAGAGACATAGCTATTATAGACTGAGCACGCGTGTCTATAGCTATTTTCTTCTTGTCCTCATTGCTCCACTGATGTGGAAGCTTTGTAATCTGCCGTTCAGGAATCGTGGTAGTCGTTGCTGTTGCTGGAACAGCTGGAACAATAGCAAATGAAATATATATGGTCCATTTTCTATATAGTGTGGAATTTCAGGATCCACACCTTCCAGAAAAAGAACCATCCGGTTCTTCCAGAGACAAAAGTTGTCACGGACAAACTGGGGAGATTTGGCAAGAGAGCCATTGTCTTGTGTGTGTGTGTTTGTAATTTGTAAAGCCATTTGAAAGCAGTAAGTTATCAAAGAAGAAATAAATTAATACAACAAAATAACAATACGCAAGTAAAGAGAGAAAACACTGCTCTGATACCACTTGTTGGTCTCGAAATGGTCTACAAGATAAGAAACAGTTTATAGAGGGGGGGATGAATACAAACACAAAGTTTTCAAATTTAAAATATATATTGATAGAGAAGATCAATAAAGATTTTACAAGACTGTTTGCGGAAAGATAAGGTAAAGAAAATCTATCTAAACAAACTTTGGTTACACACAGACCTTTAGCAAATACAAGAAAAGAGATTGCTAAAAGGAAGATCCTTTACTTAAGCTAGAAGATGCTTGAAGTAAGAATAGGATAGCAGAGAGATGCGCGCACTCTGCATGGAGAAGAAACCCTTCTATTTATACCCAGTGCATTAAATGAACATTTAATGCAGTAAGGTAAGGTTTAGAGTGCGTGTCAACCCTTAAGAGAAAGGCTTGTCCTTTGCTACAATGAATAGTACAAAAGCACTATTCTTGAGCAGACATCCTTGCCTAAAGTTGGTGGACAAACAGTCGACTAATCGGCTCCGTACCGTACTAACTTTAGTAAGGGTATGGTTTTGTCCTTTGTGTACAAAAGAACAAGACAACAACAATCGTGCTAAGCAAGCTTCCTTTGATCGCTGAATGCTGGAATAACCTGGAGGTCTCATTATCATTCCCTGAAGCTAGAGCAGTCTTCACACATTTGTAGATAGACTCGTAATCATTGAATACCGCTTCAGATCACGTACTCGCCAGTCTCTAATCTTCAGTTTYAGTCTTCGACATTCGCTGAAGGTTCTTTGGTGTGAGTGTTGTCTTCTTGAAGTATTGTTTGTCTCTGAGATTTATAAAACAAGCTTCTCAGCAATCACTGAACATACTCATCATATGATCGCTGGAACTGAAAATACAGAAACAAAATTACATGGACAGATAAAAGGGATTATCATCAAATCACTGAGAAAGACGACCAACAGCTTTGCAAAGGGTAGGGGATATAATGGTTCCCCAGCGTCAGTGCTTGGACAAACTCTCTGGCCAATTCTCTCAAGTCTTAGCCAGAGAGGGAGAGATAAGGTCCAACGCTAGTGAATCATCCGATGCTGTGCTTACTCCTTCTCAGGCAGTTGGTCCAGTACCAGCTACAACTACGGTTGAAGTTGAGGCTCCTAGAGTTGAAGCAGTTGCTGCTCCTGTAATCCCGTCCACCAAAGCTATTTCAGTTGAGGCTGTCAAATCCATCCTTAGGGATGATGCCCATACCATCAATGCTCCTAGTGATGATGATGATGATGAAAATGAAGATGATGATGATGAAGACGATGATGAACCTACCATTCCAGACACTAGAAATGATATAGATGGTGATGACGACGATGATTATGAAGATGACTTTACCATCAACTTCCAGAAGCCATCAACCGTCACCAAAGGTGTTACTCTCGGGGATTCCACATCCCAAGGGAGCAAAGGCAAGGTGAATCGACTTCATCAGGGAACCAGGACCCCAAGTCAAAAGGCAAGGCGGTCGCTGAAGAAGGAAACTTGAAGGTATTGTTCAATATCCCTCAACAACCTTTGTTTGAAGACTCTACCTCTCAGGTAGTGATTACTTCAACTTATCAACTTCATATTCCATCAACAACTTGCGGTCGATTGGAGCGGGTACCTGATGAACCCATCTCTTGTGCTCCTACCGACCAGCAGATGTCTCAGCTGAAGGAGTCACTCGACCAGACTAGAGTAAAAAACCCTCTTTGTACCTCTAGTGGTGTTGAGTTCAACTTCTTATCTAAAGCTGAAAGACTCAAGGCATTAAGGGCTGAAGAAGAGCTAGAGCTTCAAAAGAAGCAGACTGAAGACAGCTTGAAGCTGGCCAAGTCACTAGCTGAAAAAGTCCTTCCAAAGAAAATGTCCCAGAAAACGGTGAACGCTGTCCAAGCCCAGGCTAAACTTCTTTTGATTGCAGAAGCTAAGCATGAGAAGAATCTGCAGCTGGTGGAAAAGGACAAGCGATGGAGCAAAGCCAAGCTGAAATAGAGAATCAGGCCCCGCCTGATTATCAGCGTCAGCATCAGCGGACGTTTTAAAGACGGTGGAATGTTGGTCTCATTGCTCATCACGAGGGATAATATTGATGCCGTTACCGAGTATCCTTCCTACCTAGGCCGTTATGGATTCAGCGAATGGATGGAGATCAGACAAGCCATTCAGCAATCCAAGTCGAGATTCAATACACTTATCGAGGACACCATCAGCGAGATTATTAAAAGGATGTCCAGGTATGTCAAGGTCCCTGACAGGCCAACTTTGAAGAAGGGTGGGAAGAAGAAACTCAAGCTCTCTGATCCTAATGATGGACCATTCCTAAGGAACGAACATGAAACAAAGTTCTCCTTAGATGAAGTCCTGAAGGGTCATAAGAGTACAGACATTTCTATGCTGAATCTTTACTTGCCAGACAAGGGTCCCTATACACCCAACTCTGTGCATTTTATACCTGAGTTAGGAGTTATATTCCTTGACTATGAAGGTGAAGTCAGATTTCTGAAAATGTCAGAGCTACATCTATGTCCAATGGATCATTTGGTTTATCTTTTGCTCTGAATAGATGATAGCATGCCTGGAAAAGTCGTAGATCTGAAGATACAAAGGGAATTCCTACGTTGAAGAAAACTTGGTGAAAATGTACCTGGGTACATAGATCTAAGACCTCTTGAATAGTTTCTCTTTGTAAAAACAATCCACTTTTCCTTGTAACTTCATGTACTATGCCTACCTTCAGTGATTGTACTTATATTCTATAAGTTTTTGACATGTACTGTAATACTTGTAATATTTCCTATGATAAAATGAGTATTCCATGTACTTTACTGAAAAAGATCCCTGAAAAAAGTAATAGGGACACAAGTCTATGAGTTCCGATGTTACTTTCCACATTCACTGACAATCTAAGTCAGTGAATAAGCTTTCAGTTTCAGTTTTCATACTTGCAATTTTCTTAGATATAACTTATGAAAATTTTCAAGCTGAGATTGGTTAACTGAAAAAGATCCCAAAATAGTAAAAAGGAACATGTACTTTATATGTAACTTTTCCTTACTATTATTTGATAAGATAACCTTCTTTATGTTATCTTGTTATCATCAAATAGGGCGAGACTGTTGATCCTCTCTCTCAGTGATTTGATGATAATCCCTTTTCACTTATACGTTGTATTTATGTTTCTGTATTTTCAGTTTCAGCGATCTTCACTGAGTATGTTCAATGATCGTTGAAGAACTTGCATTGTAATTCTATCAGAGACATCAATACTTCAAGAAGACAACACTCACACCAAAGAACCTTCAGCAAACGTCGAAGACTGAAACTGATGATTAGAGACTGACGAGTACGTGATCTAAAGCGGTATTCAGTGATTACAACTCTGTCTACATATGTGTGAAGACTGCTCAAGCTTCAGCGAATGATGATGAGACCTTCAGGTCATTCCAGCATTCAGCGATCAAAGGAAGCTTGCTTAGCACGATTGTTGTTGTCTTGTCCTTNAAGCTTCAGCGAATGATGATGAGACCTTCAGGTCATTCCAGCATTCAGCGATCAAAGGAAGCTTGCTTAGCACGATTGTTGTTGTCTTGTCCTTATGCATACAAAAGACAAAAACCATACCCTTATGAAAGTTGGTACAATACGGAGCCGGCTAGTCGACTCTATTGTCCAACAACTTTAGGTAAGGATGTCTGCTCATGAATAGTGCTTTTTGTACTATTTACTGTAGCAAAGGACAAGTGTTCCTCTTAAGGATTTACACGCACTCTAACCCTACCATATTGCATTAAATGTCCATTTAATGCACTAGGTATAAATAGAAGTGTTTCTTCTCCATGCAGAGAGCGTGCAACTCACTCTCTAGCCCTAATTCTTACTTCAAGCATTTTCTAGCTTAAGTAAAGGATCTTGTCTACAACAATTTCTTTTCTTGTATTTGCTATGACTTTGTGTGTAACTAAAGATTGTTTAGATAGGTTTTTACTACCTTATCTTTCCGCAACAATCTTGTAAAATATGTATTGATCTTCTTTATCAATATATTTTTTTAAATCTAAAAATATTGTGTTTGTATTCATCCCCCCTTCTATAAACTGCTTCTCTTCTTGTATACCCTCACGGGACCAACACCAGTACACTCACCATCAGGCATATATACAATCTCCTAATCTCTCGTCTAGCAACATTCACGATGACCATAAACCTTGCCATACGCTGATTATGCACTTCCACAAGCTCAATCAATCCATTCATGACATAGTGGTGATAGTCCAGCCTGGACTGGTGTGTATGTGACTCTAAAGCTATACTCCGTACCTACTCTCGCTCCTGAGTGTATGATACAGGCACCCCGGTCACCACTTGAGAGGCCTCGCTCCTAAGCTGCGGTTGAGATGACTCCCCTCTAACTCTAGTGGAGTTCTCAAAAGTCACCCCTTGGTAGTGGAACGCTCTTCCTAGTTGTGACTCTAACCCTCGGACCTCGAAGTGTCCGAAGTGGAATATCAGGCACTGGCTCCAATACAGATGGGGGCAATACCGATGCAGGTGATAAGACAGAGGTCTCACTAGTCTATGTATCCACATGCTCAGACGGGTCCTCCTTTTCATCGGTCGACGGGTTCCTCCTAGGCCGACTAGTAATATAGCCGGATTCATTGGTCGAGTACTTACTAGGGACGGATGAGGACATAGTGAACTATGATATTAACAAACTTAATTACTAGATATACTATCTTAGGATGCGTAATGTTTAATGCAAACACACACAAAATAATGCTTTACATGTTTTAAATGATTTTTTTTGTTTGAGCATGTTTCCAATATAACCGATTCAAGTCTCCTATTATACATACTTAAATTAAACATAGGTGATCAGACTTTGTTTAATTGAAGTATAATAACATGACACTTAACTTTTGGTTATACTAGTGACATGCTTTGTATTTTTGAAATTTATTTGAAAATCGTTTTGAAAATATTTGGTTATAGTTGTGGTTTAGGAAAACCGGTATTCTCTATAACCTTTTGCTCTGATACCAAATCTGTCCCACCCCGCTAAAGGGAAACACGAGATGTAACAACTAGCATTTCATAGCACTAAGTAAATAGATAACACCATTACAATTTTTGTTTACAATTTAAAATTTACAATCCATAACCAAAACTGCTGTCGTCGGAGATAGTATAACATTTACAAAAATTGGTTACTAAAAATAGAAAGCAGGTGTTATCGCAAAAGTGCATCAATGAGTTCAGTACTTACTTAATCTCCTGTAAAGTATGAAACATAAAACGACGTCAACTACAAAGAGTTGGTGAGTTCACGAGTTTTTATATGCACTAAATCGTTATAATGCATAAATTTATTATTTCAAACTATTTACGTAAATTTTGCACAAGGTAAAATAAAAATTATACGATGCTTAAACTCGAGCCGCTACAGAATCTTTTTCGACCAATAGGCCCCTAGCATTTTTATAAATTACCATAAAGTGGCCCGCTCGCTCACTTAGGTACCACGGTTCGTCTTAAGAACTACCTCAGTGGTGGCTCGTTCGTACACATGAGTAGAGCTATTAAATTTAGTAATGTGCACCCGTTTTTGGGTGGGACAGTCAATACAATAGCGCTATCCACAATTACTACGGCCTGACACGTTCCCGAGTTAACTAGTAGCGTCCGCGGAGGGGACCTTTTATATTATCACTCAAGTATATCAATTTATCATTTATACCATAGTGCAATAATAATCAATTTTTCATGATTTTAACAATTTAAAATTAAACAGTTTTTCAATTCAACAGTTTTTCAACTAAACAATATAGTTTGCAAATTTTCATGCTTTTCCCCCAGTTTCAATAATAAAAGCAGTAAAAGTGGGGCCGTGAATACTCACCAATTTGCTAGCGAATATCCAATAACTTGATGACGTTGAAGCACTAGACGTCTAGCCTAAACTTTCCTTTGCTTGCTACTACTTGAATCCTCCAATGTTCTTCAAAAATGATGGAATTTAAGGGTGTTTAGAGGCTGATTTCGGCTGGGATTATTTGGGAAGAAGAAGGGTTATTTTGAGAGAGAGTTCTTGAGAGGAAAGACATGCAAAAATGATTTCAAATGAGAGGTAACAAAGAGACACTTGAGTTTTTATATGTGAACCATCGGGAGAGCAAGTGTAGACGGCCTCTACAAGGCCCAAATCCAACTTCTTTTTTTTTTTTAAATAAAGGCTAGTTAAATGTTAGAATAAATACAAAATGCTAAAAACTGATAAAAATATCACTATTAGGTCAAAATCCCTAATTTTTGAAAAATTATTTTGACTTTCAAATTGGACTTTTATATTTTAATTTGGACTTTATAATATCAACTTGATTATGTTTGGAGAATTTTTAATGTATTTGGCATTACATAAGTTAATTTTATCAGTTTTTGTCGATACAGGGTTTTGTGAACTAATTTTTTTGGGAAACTAAGCCAGATGAGTTCTAATCAACTTGACTAAACCCTAATAAATCTTTTTTCCAAATATAGAAACTCCATATAGATGCTAACCTGAAACTCCAAAACTGACGGATGTCACAACAAGCGGTTGAAATAGCTTTTGCCTAAAAGTGGGTTGGAAAACCAAAGTCTGCTAGCATTGTTCTTGCAGCTTCGACTAATATGCGATTCTTTCGTTCTACTACACCATTTTGTTTTTGTGTTCTTGAACTCAGTTCCATTATCACTTCTCAGCTTTTGAATTTTGCTCTATAGAAGAACTTGAATCTTTGTCATTAGGTTGATCAGCAGCTCTGTATCAAGCATTTAACCTTTTTGACGCTTAAGGCTTGATCTTCTATGGAATAGAGCGCGGGCTCTGTATATGAGACGCTTGGCTCTTTGAGTAAGAGCTCTGTCTCTTGATCTATTGTGTATGAGAGCTCTTAGTCCAGACAACTTCAATAGACCAAGTCCTACAAACTAAAGGAAGAGGCTTCTTACTTACACTTTTACAAGATGGGGTCTAACAGTTTGGCAAAAACTAGATGAACAAAACATTTTGACAAAAACTAGTTAATAAGAATGTAAAATGATCAAAAATGACACCTTTAAAAATTAGTCAATTACAATATTTTATAATATAGCTAAAACAAAATTTTAATATGTTAATTAATAGAAACTGTCAAATAAATAATACAATATGTGGATTAAAATAATTTCAAATTGATATTATATATATATTATATTAGTAAAAAATAATTTTTATTAGTAATTAGTATTTATGTATAATTAATAGTAATAAATAATAATGAGGGTTATAATTGGAAATAGTGACAATAAGCTCCCAAAATGCTGGTCTGAATAGCGTTTCAATAAGTTTAATTATAAAGTTGCTTATGACCATCTAAACATATAGTCAAAATATAAACCAGCTTATAAGCTGGTTTATGTTTGCCAAACCATGCCTTACCCTAAATGCTTTATAATATAGTATAGATATAGGGGTGCATTTAGCCTAATGCATTAACAAGTTGAAAAGTCCAGATTTCATACGAATCTTGATGCATCATAAAATCTCAAGAACAAAGATGAATGAAGATAGATTGGAGAGAGAAAATTACTTGGCTGTCAAATTACCTTTTTAGCATTAATGATGTAATCAATTGTGTGTAATTACAATTACAAAGGAAAGACTATTTATACTAAGGAACATAAAGCTAAACTAATTACAATAAAGCTAAGTAAATGGAGAAACTTGAATACAACATTTTACCTCTAATCTTGAACCCAACATTCTCCCCCTTTGGATTCAAGTTTGGACTCTTGTAAATTTCGTTTTGCGCAGTCCAAGAATCTTCTCAAACCTTCTCAGAGCATTTCGGTATTGAATTTTCTCCTCAAGCAGATTGATAACATTGACAAGCAGATATCTTTCTTTGACATTCATTCGCTCTGATTCCACAGCCTTTTCATCATTCATCAGCTTTGAGTCTAATRCCCTYTTCACCAACCTGATCGTACCATCAGAGTATTTATTTAGTTCACTGAATCTCATAAACTTTTTCATCTGAAGTTGAGCAAAGTAAATGACTCCGAACTCAGGACTTTCAAGAACCATGTATACTGGATAACTATCAATGTCTTCAAGCTCTTGATTAGGTCTTTTGAGATTGATAATTTTCTGGCTATCCTCAAGAACCATTTGAACGTCGATGATCATAGACAGCTTGACTTGACTTCTGATGAATCTTTTGATTGCTTCCAGTGCTACAAGTTCTCCTTCCTTTCTGATCTGCATATTTTTGAGTTCGAAATACAAATACTCAAGATCATCTAAGTACATGTTAGTGAAATCATCTTCACTAAATCTCCAGATCTGGCTATCCTGTCTTGTGACAGTAAAAACAGGATACCAAATTTTACAGAGTCTCTGAGCATCTATCTGTTTTTATCGAGACAATCCTATGCTTGGTATGTACTTGACTGATTGGCTGGCATTTAGACTTCAACATATGTCTGTACTCTGTTCTGAACTCTTTAGGCTTTTTGTGGATCCCTAATACTCTGTCACCATTGATAAGCTTCCTGTGACGAATGAAAATACCAAAATAGACATCTTTAAGGTACGGCTCTCGGATCCGTTCTCAATCATAACCAAAATAATTTGCTATGATATGAAATGGAATATAACCCTTTGTGAAGATTTCTGTAGAATCAATAGTTGGCTTTGGAGTGCAAGTTTCTGGCGCAGTAGGTAGATCAGCAGTTAAAGATTCTGGAGCAGACTGTGGATCACCTTGAATAGGAAATTCTGGATCTCCTTCTTCTAGATCATCTTCAAAATCAAAGTATAATCCAGTAGATTCATCAATATTCTCCACGTCTTTACCGAAATCCTGCTCTCCACCCAAAGTAGATGTAAATATACTGTTGAAACCTACGTTGGCTGCCAAGTCCATAAGCAACCTTGTCTCTACAGTGGAGTCCGCCGACTTTTCAACCATTGGCTCGATCGTAGGACTTGCCACCACTTCTTCATCTACAAGCACAATAGCCTCATTTATTCTTTCCCATACAGTCTCCGGGGCAGAACATTCAACATTTACATATTGAGGTAATGACTCTTCACCCATTCTTGCACCTTGATGAGATGTCTCAGCCAATCTCTGCCTTTTCCTCTCCCCCTCGTGACTATCAGGATCATCCTGATCGTCATGT
>NW_020200951.1:26641-27731 GCF_001531365.2 Cynara cardunculus var. scolymus
ACTTTTCCTTTTTAATAAAGAGAGTGGTGTCGATGTTACCTTTCGAGAAGCCCAATTTTACAAGAAATTCGGATAGGATATCGTACCAGGCTCTCGGGGCTTGTTTAAGACCATATAGTGCTCGATCCAGGATATATACATGGTCAGGCTTTGACTGATCGACAAAACCTTCCGATTGTGAAACATATACTTCCTCCTTAAGAAGACCATATAAAAATGCAATCTTGCGTCTATCTGGTACACCGTGAAACTTTTGTGTACCGCGTACGCAAGAAACATTCTTATAGCTTCTATCCTTGCAACCGGGGCAAACATTTCATCGTAGTCAACTCCTTCTTGTTGATTGTATCCTTTAGCGACGAGCCTAGCCTTATTTCTGACAACCACACCATCTTCATCTTTCTTATTCTTGAATACTCATTTAGTACCAATGATCGTCTTTTTCTCAGGACAAGGTACTAATCTCCAGACTTTAAGAGCTTCGAACTGATTCAACTCTTCTTGCATTGCAATTATCCAGTCCGGATCCGCTAAGSCTTCGGAAACCTTAGTCGGTTCTATGTTACTCAAGAAAGTGGAATATAAGCATTCATTAGCAGTTGCAGACCTTGTATGAATTGGTGCTGAAGGATCACCAATTACTTGATGTAAAGGATGACTTCTGGTCCACTTCGTGCAGTGAGGTAGGGGGGTGTACGAACTTTGATCTGGATTTGGATCAATGTAAGTACATTGGGGGTTTTTTTGAATAGGTTCAGGTGAAGATTCGGTATTTGAGTTAGTCGCAGGTTGATCATCTGTTTGAGGTAAAGCAATAGCATCTTGTACTTCTGACGATCCACCCTCTTCACACTGAACATAATTGATAGGATTTTCCATCTCTATCTCTTCATCGATTTCTTCTTCCATTTCAGTTACAGGTACATCAAGAGATGGACCTGATAACTGTTGTTTTGATGAACTGTCCCTGATCAAAATAATTGACTAATTAGACTTGTTGTCAAAATATTCATCATAAAAGTGTTCAAACAAAAAGTCTAAATCAGTTTTATTTGAATTGGAAGATTCAGGAGTATCAAACTCAGAATGA
>NW_020200951.1:28133-38075 GCF_001531365.2 Cynara cardunculus var. scolymus
ATGTGAGTAATGTCCTCGCTGCTTCCACTAGCGTTCTGTTTTTGCGTTCAACAACACCATTCTGTTGTGGTGTTCGGGCTGCCAAGAAAGTATGAGAAATACCAACAGATTCTAAATATGTACCGAGCGTCTTGTTCTTGAATTCAGTACCGTTATCAGTTCTAATTTTCTGAACCTGAAGTTGCAGATTAATCTGGACTGTCTTCAAGAAAGAGATTATAGTCTCGGCTGCTTTATCTTTAGACCTCAGAAAATGAACCCAAGTATATCTGGAATAGTCATCAACTATAACCAGTACATACTTCTTGCCGTTTATGCTTTGGATTCTCATAGGACCACRTAGATCCATATGAAGAAGATGTAGAGGACGTTCGGTGTTGAACTCTGTCTTCAGCTTATGARAAGCTTTCTTCAATTTACTCATTTCACACGCACCGCATATGTGGTCTTTTTGAAACTTTAGTTCCGGGATACCTTTGACCAAGTTGTCTGACACCAACTTGTTTAAATTCTTGAAGTTAGGATGAGAAAGGCGTCGATGCCATAAGAGATTTTCTTTAAGTGAGRCCTTGGAAATCAAGCAGACATCGGAATCCACTTTCGTATTTGACAGATCAATTGTGTAGAGATTTGATCGTCAGAAACCAGCTAACAGCTCCTTACCATCAGAAGTACGAATGCTGCATTTGTTAGCTTTAAAATAGACTTCTAAATTCTTATCACAAAACTGACCTATACTAAACARAWYATGTCCAAGTCCTTCGACATACGACACTTTCTTTATTGATAAATTCCTAGAAATTACGTCACCATATCCAAGGATAGGCGCGTATTGATTGTTCCCAAATCTTACCGTTCAAGATACGATTTTAGGATAAACCGCTTACTTAGCAAGCGGATTCCTAAACCGCACACTTACCTCACGATTGGTTAAACTGGTCAAAATCCGATCAAGATATTAAACCGCTTACCATGTCCTCGTGTTATCCGGTTTATTACTAATCCGTACAAGCTATGTCCGGTAACTAGCCGGATTAATAAACTGTTCAAGCAATCCTTCCAAGTGTTGTCCGGTTTTACCTATATYCAAAAACAACTAACACCACACGGATTGTTATACCGCACAAGTCTTATCCGGATAAAATTCAACAAAAAACATAAAATTTCACACTTTTTCCAAAAAAATGGATCAAAATATGAAAAAATATGAGTTTATATAAACTTTTTCCAGAAAAACTAAAACTCGATTTTGGTCATTTTAAGCATCAAAACTTGTGAAAATCACAAAATGGTGTGAATCAAAGTTGTTTAGAATGCAAAACCGAAACTGGCGATGTAAATCTTGATTAATAACACCCAAAAATGAGCAATTTATGACCCAAAAACCAATCTGGTAAAAAAAATTCAAGAACAGGCAAGAACAGTGACGAATCAGATCGAAAAAATTATAAAAAATTCGTGCAAAATGTGTAAAATTGATATCTTCAAATCCAAACTGCTGCAGCTTGCTCTGATACCAATTGAAAAGTCCAGATTTCATACGAATCTTGATGTGATCATCATAAAATCTCAAGAACAAAGTTGAATGAAGATAGATTGGAGAGAGAAAGTTACTTGGCTGTCAAATCACCTTTTTAGCATTAATGATGTAATCAATTGTGTGTAATTACAATTACAAAGGAAATACTATTTATACTAAGGAACATAAAGCTAAACTAATTACAATAAAGCTAAGTAAATGGAGAAACTTGAATACAACATTTTAGCTCTAATCTTGAACCCAACACAAGTAGAGATGCATTTATTAATGGGAAATTTTACAAATTTGCCAAACCACAAAACCAAATTCAATTTTAGCCATGCCAGAAACCAAATTTCCCAAATAGCCAAAATTTACGTAGAACCTTTACGCAAAATGCTATTTTTTACATAACGATTGTTTTCGGCGGAAAAAAAGTTAAAAAGTATCCTTAATTATACATAAAGGCTATAGATTTTTTGTTATTTTTTACATCCTTATAATTTGTTATTTAACTTGTTTTATTTTTCATTGTTTATTTTACAATTTTATTATATTAACATAGATATCCGTATATTAACTAAAATCCAATAACAAAAATGTTTCCTTTTTTATAAATTACACCATTATAAGCACTCATTAATATGTTCAAAATGAACCCAATATTGAATATTTTTGAACTTAATCTTATATTATTATATGATAAATACTTATAAATTATTTTTAATACTTACACTGTATATCCTCATAGTTACAGATTGAATAAATAACTATAAGGGTAGAAATTATAAGTATTAAAAATAATTCGAATGTATTTATGATATTTAATAATGTGATAACTGGGTCTTGTTTATTACCTGAGATAATTATTATATGATTACCTGATTATATGATTACTTGAATATGTAATTAATTGCTATAATTGATCATATGGGTACATGTTTACATGAGGTTAAGATGTGATTGTGTGTGTATTCTATGCATGGGAGGTTTGAATATGTATGTAGCATGAAGATGTATGTAGTTTTATGTGTGCAGGCATATAAAATATTGTGTGTGTATGTGTGCCATAAATACTTTATGCATGATGATGGAGTAAGTATAAGAAAAAGAATTTTTTATAATTCTTTTATAACTACCTTCTTTTTAAGGACGGTCTATAAAAGGGAAGTTTTAGGGAAAACAACGAGGGATGCCATTTTTGGAAAGAAGTCAAGAGTAAAGTTTTTTTGTGGGTATAGCTTACTAATCTTGGAATCTAAAGTAGGAACCAAAGACTGATTCGTATTTGCTATTTTCATCTTCAAATTCTAAGTTTGCATAAGGCGAGTCTCATTTAAAAATGGTCTTTGAATATGGCTTCGATTATTGGTTTATAATGTTGAAATGATGATGTATATTTTGTAAATGCTGTATCTATTCTTATTGATCTCC
The DNA here is from genome assembly GCF_001531365.2 of Cynara cardunculus var. scolymus. Lineage (NCBI taxonomy): Eukaryota > Viridiplantae > Streptophyta > Magnoliopsida > Asterales > Asteraceae > Cynara > Cynara cardunculus. Next base: position 31,087 of record NW_020200951.1, read on the forward strand.
ATTGACCGGTAAAGGCTATATCTAGACAAGTACTGTTAGAGGAGGGTCCTTAACAGCCAAGTTTTAGCTAGTAAGGGTTTTGGGTGAAATCTGTGTTGACCGATGAGGTCTTATCGGACCTAGCCTTGTCATATAAGGTCTCTTCACCGGACACAGTGTTGTCCGGATTATTGGCTCATCGCTTATGTTTATTTACATTAGTTAAGTCTTGACCGTTGAGAGTTGTATCCAGACACTTGTTGTCCGATAAGGGTGTATCCGGTTGAATATTGTCGGGATAGTTTTTCATCGCCCAAAGAGTAATTTGTATGCTCTGGATAGGGGTGTCCGGCTAAGGCTGCCTTGATAAACTTGTCCGGATAAACTTGTCCGAACAGTTTGTCTGGATGGAAGTTGGCCAATGAAGTTATTGATAAAAGTTTGAGTTATTTAGTAATGGGATTTCACAATTAACGTTTAATTGGTTTTAAATTTATTATATTGTGAAAATGGGTATTTTATATCTTTTAATAAATTGAAAAATATATTAAATGTTTCTTCTAGACGTGATGACATAAGTATGTTATGGTTTGAAACTATATTTTGGGAAATGTTTCTTCCAGACATGGTGTCGTAAGTCTATTCTAGTTTGAAACTTTGTTTTAAATAGTTCCCTCAAACATGGTGACATTTGTCTGTTCTGGCATGGAATTAGGTATTGAGTATTTCCAGACGTGGTGACGTAAGTCTGTTCTGGTATGGAACCCTGTTTTAAAGAAAAAATAAGGGTGGTATATCAAGGAGAGGTGTACCTACGGATATAATGGTGGCAATTGCGGGTGTGGTTAATATTATAACTCTTGTTATTATCACTATCAGATACAATAATTCTAAATTACCATTTCCTTGTGATTTTATGATTTAAAGGCATTGTTCTCTTTAGAAATAATAACTTTGATGTTATTGAGAAGGGGAAATGATTTATAACCAGAGGCATTAATTGCCTATGATTTCTAAATGACTTTTATCAAATTTGAACAAATTGAGAATGATACAGAAGGCTATGATTGGTATTTTAGAAGGACCAGAGGACCTCTGGTTATGAGGGAAATCTTTAAAATGTTTTGGGATTTTATGAACTAGAGGATCTATATGTATTATACAGAGGCTCTGTATCATAGAAATAATTATTTCATAGTGATAAGCTCTGTATATGAGCTATGTGTTTGAGTTATGTATCAGAACTCTGTCTTTTAAAATTAAATCTTTTTTGCAAATATGTTTATAAATGAAACAAAGAACCAAAGGAGCTCTGGTTACAACTTATTTATCTTTTAAAATCAAGATAGGTCCTTTTCAGATCAGAGACTCCGTGGGTTTAGAGGGTCTCTATTTGAGTGTCGAATTGTTATATTTTATGTTAAATGCAGAGGCTCTGGTGATCAAGAGCATAGGAGCTCTGGCCCTTTGAGCCAGAGCATAGGAGCTCTGGCCCTTTGAGCCAGAGCATAGGAGCTCTGGCCCTTTGAGCCAGAGCATAGGAGCTCTGGCCCTTTGAGCCAGAGCAGTTTTATGGCAATTCTGTTACGAGTTATAGAGTTCCGAGAAGTTGCATTTGTACTATAGGTTGTAGCAATCTGTTGGTTCATATATTTTGGCTAATAAACAAATTTGCATGTTTTTGCTTAAATATACTTATCTTTATATAAAAGATGTTTTATCAAGATTTGGTGATCTTTACCCTGTAATTGCAAAGAAGAGATTTTTTTTATTAACCTGGATATCCAACCCGCTATGCGAGCCCACTGATCCTAGGGCGACTACTTGCTTTGCAGATAGCCCGAAGTCACCGTATTTCGACCTCTATGGCCACAAGGGGATTTTTATTTCTCCTTGGATTTGAACCTGTGACCTCCTGGTACTTTTAACCTTTGGAGCAAAGCTCAAACCAATCAGACACAACCCTTGTTGTTAAAGAAGAGATTTACTCACTAGACTTTCTGGTCTAATCCTCATTTTGTGTTTAAAAATGTGTATTGCAGGAACAGCGAGGTCACGAGATATTAAGGGGAAGAGGAAAATATAATTGTTTTCCTTATGTGTTATCTGCTTTTGAAAATCAGCCTGTTACATGTATATTTTGAAAATACCTGTTGCTAAACATGTGATATTGTAGTAAATATTCTTTTGGAATTTTTCATATGTAAATTTTGTACATATAGAATCCTTGTACTAGTGGAACTTGTGTGATGTAAATTATATTTCTTTTATATGAAATATATGTTATATGCAAATATGGAGTTTGGGATGTTACAAATAATATGATTAAAACCAAAAAATATTAAATAGTAGACATATTTTGGATGTACTAACAGGAAGATTATAACGGTGTAATTTGTTAAAAAGGAAATATATTTTTATGTATTTTAACTAACATACGATTTTGTGTGCTAAGATAATAAATGTATAAAATGAAAAATGAAAAATAAGATATATAAAGTAATTAAATAACTAAATATAAGGATGTAAAGTGTAATTTTGGTCCTAGTAAAGTAGAATCCTAAAGGGCTTTTTATGAGTAAAGATGTTTGTTGGTCTCAACCATAAGATTTGTATATAATACATTAAGACATCCGACCAAAACACTTAGAAAAGAAACATTCTTGTTTTCCTGTTGTACATGGTCAATATCTGATGTAGTCCCACTCATTGGATATCCTATCCATTGATTTCATCCGGCCATTTTGTGCTTTTCGTATGTATCACTTTCATCGGATATAAACACATATTTCACATTTTTTGTAAATAGATATCTAGATCTGATTATATCATCCTTCTGATAAAGGATTAAGCATTCACCAACTATCCATGTAAATCAGATAACAATGCTTATAGAACTTGTAAAATCCTATATGTAGCTTACGTATTGTATATAGACAAAGATAGGTCTTTTACTTGTAAAAATCTTATAATTGATAGTACTAATCCAAGAGCAAAGTGCCTTCAACAGAATCGAAGACTAGTTGAAATGAAGTCAAGATAGTCACTGAAGCAGATTGGTTTGTAATCTAGCCGAAAGAAGATTAGTACAAGGTAAGAAGTCAACTAGTAGTCTGACAAATACTACTACTGGCAAGCCGAATCTTGCAGTACAAAACTTGGCCAACAAGTTTGTACTCACCCACTCTCTTACTTCTTAACTTAATAAGAGAACAAGTGATCATGTCAGCTTAAGCAAGTACAAGGCACCATGTGAATGGTACTTGGTTTATTTTACTGTTCCCTCAGCGTACTAACAGATGAAGTAAGACAAAAAAATGTGTCTACATCAATGTCAAAGGTGAAATGGAGAATATTAGGATACATGGATCAACCAATAAGAAGAAGACAAGCAAACAAGTTAGACATATAAAATTGAATGCAAAGATGGATATAAAAGGCCACTCTTTGCATACATTGCAATAAACCCATTTTTTAAAGAACAGTCCTTGTAAGTGTTTCTAAAGGAAATTCGGTGTCAACATCCGAAGAGCTTCTTAGCTCATCGGATCTGAAAGAGATATCTTCTTTCTTCCTCTCTTTCAATTAGCAAATTTGTCATAGTCACATTGTTTAAGATCACATGTTTTACCTTCCTAACTTCTGCAACAAATATGTAATTCTTTTTTACGCAAGTTATAAAGCGAAAAATTTAAAAGTAAAATCTGTTGTGTTTTTATTCAACCTCTTTTCTACAAGCACTTTCTTTGTAAATCATCACATTCCAGGACTAACATGTGATATCAGAGCGGTTTGTTTAATCTCATCAACAAGATCCTATGTGATTCGTACAACCAATAACAATGGATCTCTATCCCTTTTCTCATTTCTTCAAAAAGAAATACTTCTCACTACTAAGTACATGATGACTCCTTCTCTTACTGAACTAAGGGGATGACATTCTAGTTCTGATCTACTATCCAATAATGAAAGAATAAAAACTTCAATTCTTTGACTATCCTCCTTTTTCTAGAAATAGACAAGGTATCTATAATTTTCTTTAATTTAACCAATTACCTTGTTAACATCTCTGAGAATTCCAGTTGCTTGATAAAGTATTTGATTTTTGATAAACTCTATTTTCCTTTCTTAAAAATCACCAAGAAAACTTTCTCTATCTTCATCATCAAAGATCTATGTTCTAAAAATGTATGCTTCATGGCTCATACTTTAGAACTAGATCATTCTGACAAAAAGTGTTTAGAAACATCCTCTTCATCCTCCTCAAGAATTTACACTCACGTACACATTCTCTTCATATTTTTGAGATTTAAAACTGACTGTCTTGAGAATATTTATCACTCTATTATGTGATCCCAGATTCAAGTCCAATCAAACAATTCAATCAGTTAATCAAGAACATAGAAGATGATTTCAATCTGTCTGCAAGTATATTCATGTCAAATGTGTACAATTTTCTTGATGAATGTCACTCTCTCAATCTGTATCTCTCTCAAATATACGTATGATTACAAATCTGTTAATCGTGCATCCTAACTACCAACTAACTATTACTATTTATAGCAACCATTACAAGAAACAAAACTACCACTACAAATCAAGTAAAACAAGTTTGCTCGGAACTTGAATACAACATTTTGACCCAACAATCTCCCTCTTTGGATTCAAGTCCAAAATAGCAAATTCTTCAGATCTTTAAGCTTTCAGCTTTAATAGCAGCGATCTTTAGAATTTATTTAAAAAACTTGATATCTTCATGATTTGATCTTTTAAGCATTAGCAGTCTTCTCTTTTTGAAAACTCTTTCTTCAATCTTTAAAACTCTTACAATCTCCCCCTATCTCTGACAGTCTTTAACTCTTTAACAATCTTGAAACAATCTACATCAATTATTAATCAACTTCAGAAATTTGTGAGCTCCTCCTGAACTTGACAAAATATTCTTTTCAACAATTTCCCCCTTTAAGTAGATACAAAAAACTTTTGAGCAATCACCTCCTTTTCTTTTTAGAACAAAATTAATATTCACAATCAATTCTTTTATAGCAAATAAGGAATAATCTTCACATTCACTCCCCCTTGATCATTGCAGTACAATTATCTTCAGCAATCATCAATTATCTTCAGAATTAACTTTATTCCTTCAAATTTGGATTAACTTACCTAATCTTCATAAATGACTCAAAAAGGTTCATTCATTTTATGACTACTTCCCCATTCATTTTTATGTCCTTGTGATGATAATGAGGAACATTGACATCATACTTCGAAATGAATGGTGATTAAAGAATATCGTCAATTCATAGAAAAATTAAGCAAATCTTTTGAAATTCGCTCATTTAATATTTTCAGATTAAGAAGTTTTTGAGAAAGAACCAGATTCAACTTATAAACATGTTTTCAATCTTTATAAAAAGATTGGCCGTTCAATATAACAGATACATTCAGTACAACGAATGTACTACGTATACGAGACTTTTTAACAATCATCTCACCAGGACTTCTGTTAGCTCTAATATTCACTTAATGTAAACGTATGAAAAAGTATTCTGCAAGTGTTGACAGAAGGGTATCTTCCACAGAACACAACAGAGGACTAGCATCTGAAGCTGTTTCATCGTGCAAGTCAAGAATGACAAAACCTCTGGTGTCTCTTACAGAGGTTCTGAAAATGGTCCTCTTGCAATAAGATCATAGAAGTTTACTACAGCAGAGCCTCTGAGATGGCTCACAGAGGGTCTGCGGATTAGTCTTCTGTGAAGATCCTGTTCTACTGTTAATCAAACGTTGTTAGTTGCATGTGCTTCTCACATGACTAGATTTTAATAAACTTTATTTGGACAGCTTAGATGATTTCACTTTCTAGATCATGTCAGTAAGGTCGTTAGGGTCTAGTATAAATAGCAGCTTAGGSCTTTGTATTCAGTGTGCTTCCGAATTGTAATCGTCTTATTTTCAATTGAATTGAAAAACCTTTGAAGCTATTCTCATGTGTTCATCTTCTTCATCATCTTAACTGYGTRTTCTTGGTTTATTTTACTCTGTTTTGTTCTTAATATTGTTTCCGCTGCCCTGTAATCGTCCTAGAGTTCATTCAGAGTAATAGATCAATATCAAAGCTGAATTTACAGGTCCAACAATTGGTATCAAAGCAAGAATTGAATTCTTATTCGATTAATTCTGTTGTATTAATCTGCTTTTTTCTAGAACACCAGTCTTCTTCTTCAGGTTACCCTGTTTTACTCTTTTAAATCAGTTTCATCTTATTCCTATTTTTCTTCTTCTAATTTCAATGGCGAACTTGGCCAATACCTCGTTCATGAGCACTGGTTCTCAGTCAAAACCTCCCACGCTTATCCGTGAGGAGTATCCGCAATGGAAGGTGCGAATGATTAACTTTTTAGAGGGAATTCACCCTAGAATATGTGAATTTCTCTACRATACTCCTTATGTGCCAATGAACTTAATTCCAAGAGTTCCTGCTACTGGCACAACCCCTGAAATTCCTGAACATTACGAGCCAAGACCTGTTGCTAACTGGAGTGATGAAGACAAGATATTGGTTGATTTGGGMAGCAAGTGCAAAAGATTGTTAATCATGGCAATACCTCACGAAATCTTCAAATGTATTGATCATTGCCAACTGTCCATGGATATTTGGGCAGAATTGGAAAACAGATTGAGGGAGGTAAGAAAACTAAAGAACAATCGAGCAATTTGCATTGATTAATACCACAACTTCAAGGCTAAGGAGGGTGAATCCCTGTCGGACACATTCTCCAGATTAAACACAATAATTAGCAACTGGAAAAGGTATGGAGTAATGTTATTCCCAGATCTGATAGTAGAACGATTTACAAAAGAAGTTTGTAAGAGAAAGTAAACAAGAAGATTAAACAGAGAAATAGCGGCTGCTTTTCTATTTATTGAAAATAAAGATTACAGACTCTCACGAAACCCTAATCGACTCTCATATGATTTTGAATCTATCTATTACAAAGAAAGATTTT
>NW_020200951.1:40065-41469 GCF_001531365.2 Cynara cardunculus var. scolymus
TACTTCTTCAATTCGTCTTCTAGCTCTGGATTGTTTCATGAAACTTTTTCAAGTTAATTATTAGCTTCAAAATAAAGCTAACAAGTAATGAGAATGGCAGAGGACAACAACTCTCTGTTCTTAAAGAGCCTTGGAATTGAATGGATGCACCTAACCATGTCTATGAAGGCCACCTTAGATTTGGAATCTTGGACTCTGGCTGACTTATTTGGTTCTCTTAAAAGTCAAGAGCCTCAAGTTCTACAAATGAAGAAGAACTATGGTGGTCCGCTTGCTCTGGTTGCAGAGGATGACAACTCTAGAAAGAATGAAGAGAAGGAGAAGAAGAAGAAGAAGAAGAAGAAGATTCTGATAACTGAGAGTGAGGAGAGTTCTGAAGAGGAAGTCTTGATGAAGGAGATGATGAAAACTCTGGCCTTGATCACCAGAGAATACAGAAAGGGTGGTGAGAGGAAGGAGTACAAGAGTTTCAACAAAAGAAACTTCACAGAGGGTGGTAGATCTGAGGCAAGCGAGAAGGAGCAGAAGCCTTCACAGAAGGTAGAGGAGCAGAAGAAGGAAGAGTCGAAAGAAGGATGCTCTAGATGTGGCAAGCCAGACCACTTTGCTGCAGATTGCTAGTCAAAAGGGCCAAAGGCTCCACAGAGGGGTCCTAGAGATGCAACTTTCTACAAAAAGAAGGCTGACTACTATCAGCAGAAGTCTCTGCTAGCTCAATCGAGTGAGTTAGTAACTGATGAATTCTCTGATGAAGATGAACAGAAGGGTCTCCTTGCTTCGGAAGACTCGGACACAGAGGATGAGCTCTTCTATGGGATGGCAAAGATCGACTTTGACACCTCTGAAAGAAATGACCAAGAGGTTTCTACTTCTTACTCTTTTGAATCACTTGATCTATACACATAGATCATTGATAACCTCGATTCACGTCATTTGAAGCATTTCAAGCTAAAAGAAAAACTTTCTCTTTGTGAAAAAGAAGTCATTCTTCTTACAGAGGAAATAAACAGATTTTTCAAAATGTTCGAAGAAGCTCAAACAAAGTTTATAAATTTGGAAAATTCTTCAAAGGCAAAGTTTGCCGAGGTTTAAAAAGATTTGAAAAACAAGGTGGATGAGGTAAGGAAGTTGGTGCATGAGAAGTGTAATGTTACTTCTGTCAAATAATTCTTCCAAAAAGAAAGATAATTTTTACACGAAGACATTCTTGACAGAGACCTCAAAATTAGAAAATTTCAAGAGGCTCAAAATGTTTACAAAAAGATAAAAGTTAACATGGGCAGAAGAGGTCTAGGTTTCTCAGAATTTGATAACAAACCTGGTGTTAAATCCAACAAAACTCTTGAGAGTACCTTTAGATCCTCTAAAAATCTTAAAAGTAATATTCCTAACACTAAGTCCATC
>NW_020200951.1:43255-44329 GCF_001531365.2 Cynara cardunculus var. scolymus
TGGCCTCTGTTGGAATCACTCATAACTTCTCAGCCCCAAGGACACCACAACAGAATGGAGTAGTAGAGAGGAAGAATAGGACGCTAGTTGAAGCTACAAGAACAATGCTAAATGCCTCTAGGCTACCACTCTCCTTCTGGGCAGAGGCTGTCTCTGTGGCTTGCTACACACAGAATAGGTCCTTGGAGGTAAAGAGATTTGAGAAGACACCCTATCAGCTTCTACACAACAGAAAACCAAACATCAAGTTCTTCCACGTGTTTGGATGTAAATGCTTTGTGCTAAATGACAGAGAGTCTGTAGGAAAATTTGAKCCMAARGGAGATGATGCAATCTTCATTGGCTATGCATGGGACACTGCTGCATATAGAGCATACATTCCCAGGACTCAAATTGTGGATGTTAGCACAAATGTGAAATTTGATGATTTTTTTCAGGTTACAAAAGATAAGTTCACTAAGGAGTTGAAAATTCAAGCTGACAAATCACCAAATGCTACAATCACTCCAGACTTAAACAACTTTTTGCAGAGTGGTATGAAGATGTCAAGGAGCCTGAAAGATCCTCTGTATAAGTTGAAAGACAAGATCAAGCTTCAAGAGCAAGTCCCTCCACGACATCTATTACAGAGCGAGCACCTCCCATATCATCCTTTGTAACACCTTCCCCAGAAGCTTTTCCACCAGAAGCTACCCATATAGAAAGTCCTCCAGACTTATCCTCAAACCAAGCTCAAGAACCTGCACCAGACTCTGCATCTCAATCTCAATTTCAGATTGTTCAAGAAACAGTGCCCTCTATTCAACCACCACATGTTACAAAATGGACCAAAAGCCATCCTCAATCTCAAATCAATGGAGAACCTTCTGCCGGTGTTAAGACGCGAGCCACTGCAAATTTATGCTTATTTACTTGTTTTGTAATTGAAATTGAACCTAAAACAGTGGCAGAGGCTCTGGCAGATTCCTTCTGGGTTGATGCTATGCAAGATGAGCTCGTTCAGTTTGATAGAAACCAAGTATGGACTCTTGTACCTCTGCCAACTATAAAGGTTGCGATTGGCACCAAGTGGGT
>NW_020200951.1:46207-66672 GCF_001531365.2 Cynara cardunculus var. scolymus
GCGTCTTCCCAACATTGCGTGTCATATTTTTGATTCGTCACACCCTATAGCCACTCATCACGTTWTTTCTCCCAATAAACGGTTCACTTTCAAATCCTCACTATAAATACCCCTTCCCCCCCAAAACGTAAACCTTTACAATATCCTTCTTCTCCGACAAACCTGCATATTTCGAGCTTCACTAAAAACCTGCAACTATGTCTTCATCTTCAGCCTCCGCTGAATCTGTTAATGTCTCAAGCGAGAACGAGGTAACCCAATCCCAAGCCTTAACTTCTCACGCTCTATCATTTTTTCAAAATCGATACGAGAAAATAGTTCTAGTCAAGAAACCCAACAATTATTACTTCGTAACCATCCATTATATTATGCTCTCTCAGCCACCAAACCTACACCTGAAACATATATTACCCAATTCTTACTAAGCTCATATATCAGTACCTTGGATAACTCTGGATTAAGCATCGTTGGTTATGCTTCTCACCCAATCAACAAATCCCTAGTACCTATGGAACTAAACGTTAATACCCTGCGAACAGCCTTTCGCCTACCTTCCTTGGCAACTCTCAATTTGGATACCTTCGCCCCAACCCCAACAGACGCTGAACTAATTCAATTCCGTGAATTTCATTCCTACTCTGTCAAGACAAAAATTGTTAAAAGGACTGCATTCAAACGGAAAGGCCTTCTGCCAATTTGGAATACCCTGTTTTCCATAATCAATTGCTGCCTAACAGGGAAGGTCGGCAAACATGACCAAGCCTCTCACGCAATGCTTTCCATTGTATATGGAATATATTTCAACCTGCCCCTCGATTACGCACAGCTCATATTCGACGACATGGTGGGATTAATCAAGAAGAAGTACGCGACACAGAGGGGTGAGAAGTCAAAAGTGAGGGCGCAGAAGAAGGCCAAAGAGGACATCAATCATCCAAACCTTATCCTACAGAGGTTCTTTGGTCTGGTCTTTGGTGAAATGATTGTAGAGAAGCTGCCCTCTGCAGAGCCTAATGCCAGATTGTATCCAATGAAAGAGTTCCACCCCACAGAGCATGAGCTAGGGTACAGAAGCCCCAGACCTCTATCGAAAGCCATGCTCAAATACCTTAGCCACGGAGATAGGAAAGCATACAGACATAGATACAGGAGGCCAGAACCGGTCCCTGAAACCCCTCCACGCATAGGAATCCCCTTAGGAGAGAGAGTACAAAAAATGAGGGTTAAGGGAAGAATGGAGGAGCCAGCAGAGCCTAGAGAGGTGAGTGAGGACAGACCTAGAGTAGCAAGTCCCCCACCAAAGAAGACAAAGAAGACTCAGAAGGGTGTCGATTCTTCTGAGAAAAAGAAAGGGAAGAAGAGACCTGCAGAAGAAGAGGGTCCAAGTAGTCCTCTGCAAACACCAAAGAAAATAAAATCAAAGAAGACCCAACCCGCAGTGGTTATGGTCACAGAGGCTGTAATCCCAGAAAGCCCTGTAGAGGTTGCTCCAAAGCGCAGAAGGTTGCGCAAGGTGGTTCACGAAGAGTCCCCAACAAAGCAGAAACACTAAGTAATATTCAAAATTCAACAAGAGTTTAAAGCACCTATAGAAGTAGCTGATTTGGGGACAGAGGTCGTATTAGACGACGAAGAAGAAGAGTTGGAGATAGAAGAGGGAGTAAAAGATGCAGAAGGCACACATCCTAGCCCCTCTCCTAGTGCTACCCACATTTCTAGGGACCCTGTTCTAGAGGGAACCCCTATTGAACAAGGCGTGCACACGCTGAACCCAACTCAAACCAACCTCGCAGAGGACATTCTTTCGTCCTCTGTCGAATGCACTGCCTGGGAACCACAACATACTCCAACATCCTCTCAAAAGGATGCTGGTTTTAAAATAAGAGTCCATTCGCCCAAGGACTCATCACAACCCAAAGAGGCATCCGTTGCCTCCCCTCACAAGAGTGAACAACCAACCTATGCTTTAGAGGCATATGAGAGGTTCACAGAGACTGCGGGTCTAGAACGCCCAAAGTCCACACTCGATCCCTCTTCCGAGTTAGGTTCTGAACCTACTAGGCACGATATCGACAGAACACTGGTAGGCTCTCCAATTAGAGATGTTCGAGGATCCGGTGGAAGTCCCCGAGCTGACATTGCAAAACCAGTCGCTAAGGGCGCCTCACACTCCGAGGCTACTAGGTCACCATGTGTTGGTGATCTAGGTTCCCAGGATACCTATGTGACGAAAGGGGAGTTACAAACCTTAGCCACAGCGGTATTCTAGAGGTTGGACGAGTTGAAAAGCTTGTTCACCTCTCAACCATCGACAGAGGCGTTTGCACCAATAACAGAGGCTCTGAAGGAGTTGACATCCACAACTTCAGATCTCAAGGTGACCCTTTCAGCCCTTCAGAGCTCTGTCCTTCATAAAGATGAAATTACAGAAGCTTTCAGCGCTCTATCTCTCAACCCTTCCTCCATCCAAAAGCTGAAGACAGAGTTATCAGAGGTAGCCGCCCAGTTTGCTGCTGATTTCATCTCCGCCTGCTACACAGACTATTCCGCCTTCAAGGATGAGATCAAGCAGATGTTCTCCTCTGCAGTCACGTATGGCGTTGATACCAAATCCTCCAGGGCAAACATCAACCATCTAGCCACTCGCATAGAGCTAGATGCAATGGTTGAAGCCCTAGGAGAGATCGTGCGCAAATATACAGACCAACTCCTCAAAGAAGCCCGAGGTTCCAACCAATCAATAAGAGACTGCACTTCAAAGCTCGTCAAAAAGGGTGACACATTGAGAAGCGAAATCTATCRCAGCCTCTCTAAAATGAAGTGGGCCACAAAGATCGACATAAGCAACGCTTCTATGAATGCTGAGTTGGTGATCAAGAAAATGGAGAAGGCGGCTACCAGGATTCTGAGGCAATTGAAGAAGGCTCCCCTTACTACTTGCAAAACAGAAGCCACCAAAATCCATGACGATCATGGACGTGATGACCATGATCGTCATGAGGGGGAGAAGAAGACAGATAGAAGATAGAAGAGCCAAAGAAGACAACCTCTGTCAGACAACTAAAAATAGTGGACTCTGCAGCTGCCCTGTTCTCAAAAGATAAATCTCCAGAACCTAAGGGGAAAGGCAAGGGTAAAACTGTAGAGGAGTCGCCACAGAAGGGGTCAAGATCTGAGACGCCAGAGGAGATAAATGAAGAAGAGTATGATGACCCAGACCTAGTTCGAGCGTTAAAGGCGTCTTTCGCAGAGGCACAAGCATGAAAGGACAAAGCCCCTATCCCCAGAGCTGGAGAAGGCTCTTCCTCCAAAATGGCGAAGGAGGAAACGTCCACGGGTACGTTCGACGCTCTGGTAGGAACTGTCAAGCGAATCCTACCAGAGGGGTCCACCCAGAGGTCGATACTAGAAGAAGAAGAAACCAGAATTCCAGAATCTGCCACAGTGGGAAGGGTTTTTGAGATCCTTGAATCGATGAGCAAAATTCCTACGCAGCAAGTGTGCACAGAGCCCGTAACCACTGTGGAGAAGATTCTGCGGTGGCGTTACTCTGCCGTGGACACAGAGCCCCTTTACGATCCAGAGCTTACATGAATGCCTTATGCCACTGCAAAGTTTCACTTCTCAAAACGCACAAGGCTACGCGAGCAGGTCTTCTCAGAGCACGTGATAACTTTTCTTGAAACCATATCTCCAAGGACTACGCTGAAGAAGACCGTGTTTATGCTCAATATGTGGTGAAGAGGGATGACGACAACCTATGTGTATTTGACCTTATCTTCTTGCACAAAATTCTTAACAAGTACATGGAGACGAGGTCAAGCTATTCGACTTCTCTCAGAAGGCTGATCGAAGTAATGCGCACAAGTAAAATACTATAGCCAGAAAGATTTCAATATCGCGATGAGGTGGCCCAATCAGATTTGAAGATTTCCCCTCCAAAGAACAGGCCAAGTTGGTTGCTTAGATGTCATCCCAACACCATTGTCCACAATCCCGTCTTTGGGTTTGTGTTCTTGGACAAGGATGACATTCTAAGGTTCTTTGATCCAGTAGAGGTGAACAAGTATTCAACAGAGTCACTTAAGTGGGTGTTCAACCTAGTTGCAGCAGAGGTGCACAGAGGGCATTTAAGGGCGGACAAAGTGACCGGTATTCTGGAATCAATCAAAGTTCAAGTCTCCTTTAGAGAGTGGATTTTCAAAGTCTACAAAACTATCAAGTCATATCTACAATTTGCCGTAGATGACTATCCAGATTCTGCTGTGGACTAATCTTCTGTAATAGTATAGGCCTGAGAAACAAATTTTTTCTATTCTTTCAGTTTTGTAATTCTTTTCAGAGGATAAGTTTAATTTCCTCTTGTAATTCTTTCATTTAGTCATTTCTTGCATCCATTTGTCCAATTTTACTTTTTTCATACTTAGGGGGAGATTGTTAGCTCTAATATTCACTTAATGTAAAAGTATGAAAAAGTATTCTATAATTGTTGACAGAAGGGTATCTTCCACAGAAGACAACAAAGGACTAGCATCAGAAGCTGTTTCATCATGCAAGTCAAGAATGACAGAACCTCTGAAGTCTCTCACAGAGGTTCTGAAAATGGTTCTCTGGCAATAAGATCATACAAGTCTACTACAACAGAGCCTCTGAGATGGCTTTACAGAGGATCTGCGGATTAGTCTTCTGTCAAGATCCTGTTCTACTGTTATTCAAAGGTTGTTAGCTGCATGTGCTTCTCACGTGACTAGATTTTAATAGACTTTATTTGGATGGCTTAGATGATTTCACTTTCTAGATCATGTCAGTAAGGTCGTTAGGGTCTAGTATAAATAGCAGCTTAGACCTTTGTATTCAGTGTGCTTCTGAATTGTAATCGTCTTATTTTCAATTGAATTGAAAAACCTTTGAAGCTATTCTCCTGTGTTCATCTTCTTCATCATCTCAACTGCATGTTCTTGGTTTATTTTACTCTGTTTTGTTCTTAATATTGTTTCTGCTGCACTGTAATCGTCCTAGAGTTCATTCAGAGTAACAGATCAATATCAAAGTTGAATTTACAGGTCCAACAACTTCCATTCAATCATTGATAGCTTGAAAAAGTGTATCTATGAATGTTATGATAGAATAACATATATTCTACAAAATTTGTGCATTGTAAAAATGATGAAGCAACAAATGATTCAATTCAAGCTCAACAAGATAAACAGTGTGGACTGCACAAATTTATTAGACTCGCTTTGTGATCAAAAAGACTTGAAGGGGGACATATATCATTCTTTTTTAATATCAGTTATCTGCAAATGAGAAATCGATAGATAATGAGCTGCGTGCCCCAAGTGTTAATGAAAGACTTATCTCTTAGGAGATAAATGAGTTGTTGGTGGGGTTTTAAACAAGAGTTGGCGTGGACTTTGCCTTTTTCAATATTAGTTTTGAAAGAATTGAGAACTAATAGATTTTGTGGTTTTCCTAGATTATAGTGAATATATCAGGATTCTGATATTCTTTTAATCCTGGACACAACTCTCATCAATTCTTTTAAGCTCACTTCAACTACCCCTCTCTTTTTTATTTTTAACTCAACACATAAACCCATTTGCAGTTAAGCTCACTCAATATGGTAGTCTTCTTAGGTAAGGCTATCGGTTCTTATAGTCCATTGAGGTGTTTTTGATAAGCACTTAGTCCCTCCTAAGAATTTTGTATTTAAGCTCATGATCAAAAGAGTTTGATTAAAAAGATATTACAATTTAGCACATGAAAAATATTCAAGGAGTTATTCACAAATCAGATTAAGAATATAGGGAGAAATGAACGAAGATCTGTAAGAACAAATTTACAGATTATCAATCAAAGAATTATGAATTATTTATCAATCAAAGAATTATTTTTCAAAGTATTATCAACAAATTGGAATACAAACGAGCATATTATCACCGAAAATGAGTTTTGCATTTTGGAGACGTGATAATAACATTTTGAAGAACAACTAAATTAAGTATTGGAGTTATGTGAGAAGAGAAAATACACAAGAATTGACTCAAAGAAATACCTGATCAGAGAAAGTATTGGTTACAAACAGAAAATAAAATGAAAATCATTCAAAATCACACTTCTTAGAATAATAAAAACATAGTTCAAAGAAGTGGTTAGAACATTTAGAAAACATTTTATATACATAGAAGTTTTCCTTCATCTATGCATATGAAGAGTAAGATCAGAAAATATACATGAGAATGATGTCAGATCAGATATACAATGTGATGTGCTCCCCCTTAACAATACAACTCATAATCTCAAACAGTGGTTAGAATTTTACAGTTAAGAACATTAAGATCAAAATGAAATTCAAATATAGACACAGACTCCCCTCAACAAATAGATCAGATCTTCATACAGGCAGAATTAACATTCCAAGGTTGCTTACTAAAAAATTAAAACCTTTTCTCATCGAGAGGTTTTGTAAAAATATCATCAAGTTGGAAATCTGTTTGTACAAAGTGCATTTCAATAGATCCTTTCTCAACATTATCCTTGATATAGTGATACCTGATATCGATGTGTTTGGTTTTAAAGTGCTGGACTGGATTAGCATTTATGGCAATCACGCTCTTGGAATCATAGTTGTGTCTTCATCTAAAGCACATGTGAGCAACAACTAGCTACCGCGACATATTCTACCTCCGCAGTAGAAGTTGAAACACAATTTTGCTTCTTTAAAGTCCAACTGACTAGCTTGTCACCTAAGAACTGACATGATCCAGAAGTGCCTTTTCTATTAGTTTACAACCTACATGGCCAGAATCTGTAAAAGTAATTAGCTCAACACCAAAATCTTTCGGAAACCAAAGACCAAGATTTTGTGTATCTTTAAGATATCTTAGAATTCTATTAACCGAAGCAAGGTGTGATTCATTTAGATTAGCCTGATATCTTGCACAAAAGCATGTTGCAAACATTTTACCTGGTCCACTTGACATTAAGTATAATAAAGATCCAATCATGACACGGTAATTTTGTTAATCTACAAATTTATCAGATAAATCTGCATCTAATAAATTTCTAGTAGCCATGGGAGTCTTTATTGAAGAACATTTAGACATGTTGAACTTTTTCAACATATCTTTAATATATTTAGATTTATTTATGAATATGGCAGTAGGGAGTTGTTTACTTGAAGACCAAGAAAGATGTTTAACTCACCATCATACTAATTTGAAATTTTGATTGCATGATGCCTGAAAAGTTATTGCAAAACTTAGAATTTACAAAACTAAAAATAATGTCATCAACATAAATTTGTATCAGGATCAAATGCTTACCTTGCTTTTTCAGAAACAACGTAGTATCGATCGTACCATACCATGCCCTGTCGTACCTTTCTTGAAACCAGACTTGAGTAGGAATTGTGTTAAGATATCATACCATGCCCTAGGTGCTCGTTCTAAACCATAAAGTTCCTTGAGTAGGACATAGACATGATCTGGCTTTTGAGGATCAACAAAGCTTTCAGGCTGACTCACATAAACCTCTTCTTGAAAAATACCGTTCTGAAATGTCGATTTGACATCCATTTGGTAAATCTTGAATTTCTTGTATGCCGCATACGCCAAAAATATTCTGATAGCTTCAATGCGAGCGACTGGAGCAAAGGTTTTGTCATAATCAATTCCTTCTTGTTGACAGTAACCTTTGGTGACCAATCGGGCTTAATTTCTTACAATAATTCCCATTTCGTCTTTCATGTTTTAGAAGACCCATTTATGATAATCCTAGAAGATTAATCATTAACAATTATTGATGAATCAAGATCACCATTCAAGAACAATTAAAAATGTAGAGAGAAAGAGTAGAATTGTAGAGAAAGATTTTTTTCATAGCTCCAAAATGTATTCAATCTTCAAAGGATTACAAAATATGACAAATCTATTAAGCGCATTCTCTTCTAACACAAATAAGACTATAAGCACCTATATATACAAGACAAAAGACACAAGATTAAAGCTTGGATACAACATTTAAGGCTCAAAACTTGATCCTAACATTCTCCCCTTTGGATTCAGGCTTTAACAAAACATCTTAAAAAATATCAGCAAAATCTTCAAAACTCTTTAGCTGCAACAATCTTCTGAAAATATCTGCTTCTTTATATCTTCAAAATTTATCTTTCAAAACTTTGAACATTCTCCCCCGGCTTTGTATATTCTCCCCCTTGATCTCTCAAGACTTTAAACATTCTTCTAATTGATCTCTGAAGTCTTTAAGCATTCTTCCTTTGTAGAAACTTTGTACATTCTGCTTCTTTAGATTCATTGTTGAAACTCCTTCTTTAAGTAATAAATTTCTTTTCTTTCAAGAACTTCAAAATCTCCACTATCTTTCTCATTCTCCCCCTTTTATCAACAATAATATTTAAACTTCTTCAGAAATTAACTTCATTTGACATCATCACTCTTCCTTTTCTTTTACATCATGACATTGAAAATATTTCTTCCCCTTTGTTGAGATATCTCCCCCTCATGATGATTAGGAGAATCCTGAACATCATGGATAATCAAAGATCTAACACTCTCCCCTTTTGAAGAATTCTAAACATCATGAAGAATCAAAGATCTAACATTCTCCCATTTTCACACTTCTTAAGATATACTCCCCTAGAAGAAATGAATAATCTTCTCTCAACAATTACACTTGATTTCTCCTCCACTGAAAAATAATCTCTGTTAGAATGACAGTGTTGCACTATCACACTCCCCTTTGAAAATTGGTTAAAAGTGTAACATAAAAGCACATTTAACAACTATTATCACAACAATTAAAAATAATTATGTGGCCTATTTTCAGAGTTGACAATTATGAATCTCTAATAGGACTTCCAGCTATCACTAAAGTATAGTTTCATAACTAACTTCTCAAACTATTCATGCAATATCACAAAGATATGCAATTGAAATAAAAAAGACTCATGAAAGTGTCAAAGAAAATATTATCATTTAAGTACATATTTGGCTCAAAAGACTCAAGTGCACATAACAAAAATTCGAAGACCGAAGGTGCATCTTCTTGTTTCAATATCTAAATCTTCCAAATGAAGAATAGATAGATTATATGATAAATCTCTATGATATGTCAAACAAGCACCTTTTGTGAGATACTTGAGTAGCTAGGTGTAGGAACCCAAAATCCTCTTTATGGATCAATAGACACAATTTAAAACAAAGTATGGGTGGAAGCGACAACTATGATATTGAAATGGTTAATATATTTGAATAAAAACTCAAATGAGTATTAGAACATAGATTGAACAAATCGGCTGCTTTGATTATCTGAAAAAAGTTACAAATTAATTCTCAACTATAATCTATTTCCTCACAAGTATTCCCTCAAGTAGTAGCGTATAAGAATTCGGCAATTCGAGAGCAATCCTTAACCCAAGGAAGAGACATCCTTTTATACGCCAATGTACAAATAGAATCTGCTATATACTAAGATTTAAACTCTGACTTCTTGTTCAGAATCTTCTGCCTTCATGTTCCTTGAATAGTGGAACTGTTTCTGCATGCATGTCAGATTCTGGTTGGAACACTTGGAGATGTGCTGGAACCGTTTGTGCACAAGTTAAAGGCGGAGGAGACCAAGAGGCTTTGCATGTATAGTGCAGAGGCTATGTGTATAGAATGGTAGCTCTGCATCAAGTCTTTAAGAGTTTTGATGCTTAAGACTTGACCTTCCTTGGCTTGAGCATGGGCTCTGTATGAAAGGTTCTTGCTCTGTATCCGAGAGCTCTATCTCTTGGTGACCTCTGCATTTGAGCTCTTGTTCCAGGCAGCTTCTAAGACTAAGTCCTATGGACTAGAGTAAGATGCTTCTTACTTACACTTCTATGAAAAGGGTATCTAACAATATCCTCCTAAGTGTAAATAAGCAAGACTCTTACTTGAATTAAAACTAGTCTATTGAAGCAAGAGGCCAACATGGTCCTCTGTATGTACATTGCTAAAAAAAATAATTACAAGTACTAGGAATAGAAATTACTTACTAAGAGAAGTTTGTGAAAAGTTTACTTACAAAAGCGAGAACTAGAGGTGTTGAAGTTTCATGAACCTCCTAAGAAGCTCACGAAACTCAAGCACGTTGTTGATGGATATGATAAGCACATTGGTTCTCTCTCTTGTGCGAGGGGTTGTATCTCTGCCTATGTAGATGTTGTTCTTGATGAACTTTATAGTTGAATTTGAATATTTGCAAAAGAACACCTTCTCTCCATGCTCGCTGCAAAAGACCACCCTTAGCTCTGGATCCACTATGACCATCCATGAGGGGATGTACTTGATGGCTTCAAGTTGTTCATTCGTTGCTGTGACACCAAGATGGTCAACCCCCATGTTCAGAGCGATCTTGAAGTCCACCTTGCACCTAAAATCGAGCAAGTTCGTCATCATCTGGCGTTTCACAGAGTTGGCAAGAGCATACTTCATTCCCTTATCTTTCTTGTGTTCTGTGTAGATGTACAAGGTAAGAAGATCCCAAGGGTTGAGATTTATAAGATCGCATCTTGTAAAGACGCTGAAATGACCCTGAGATCGTTTCTCCATGTATTCGTGAAAGGTGATTTGATTATGTGCTAAAGTCCTCTTCTTATTGTCAAGAACCTGCTTGATCGTATCCATGAAGTTAAATTCATTAATTGGTTTCATGTATTGATGAATGAACCTTTGATGAATGTTTTCTTGTGCCACTAGGTGGAGATTGATTTTTCAGTCTGGGCGCTTCATCCCTCTGGCTATATAGGAATTGGTAGAGCTCTTCATTATCAAAAGAATCTTTTATCGATTTATCTCTAGGGATTGGCCTCCTCATTGCGTCCATCTGGTCCTTGATCTCTTGTACTCAATTTGGGATAGGCTTGGAGCTCTGAGGCCTGCTGTCGCTTTCTCGCTCTCGCTTGATGACTCGCTCTTTATGCAGATGTGACAACTCTGTTTCCTTGAACAGGAACCTAAGATCCGTGCGTCTGGTGGTGTGAAAGTGGCATGAAAATTGTGACTTAGAGAGCAAGTGGTATGGCCGTTGGAGGGGGCCTTGATGCTCTTGGTGGCTCCTCCTCTTGCTCGATGACATTAACAACCACTTCCTTTGCATCTACTTCCCTTATTGGATCCGTCTCCATGAAACAATCAGAAGGAGATGAGGCAGACTTACTTGGTGAAGAGACATATAAGGATGAGAGTTCTGTTACAGTGCTCTCACCGCAAAGTGTGGGCTCTGGATCCTTGGTCTTCTCTTGGTCTTGAGAGGCAGAATTCCTCTGACCAAGCTCTGGCTCATGCGTAGGCTGCACCCTTGATAGGTTGGCTTGTTGGGTTGGAGTAGGCGCTTGAGCTGGTTTAGACTGGGTCGGTACAAAGGCAGTGGGGGCAATCATTGATTCTGAAGCTTGTTGCTTCTCCCCCTCTTGATGAATTTAAGGACTAGGATGGTCTGGTTCCT
Organism: Cynara cardunculus var. scolymus; assembly: GCF_001531365.2. Taxonomy (NCBI): domain Eukaryota; kingdom Viridiplantae; phylum Streptophyta; class Magnoliopsida; order Asterales; family Asteraceae; genus Cynara; species Cynara cardunculus. Next base: position 57,701 of record NW_020200951.1, read on the forward strand.
CATCGTCATCAAGCCTCCTCTTCTTTGATGACTCCCCACATGTAGAGCAAAGTATGTGCAACTTTCTCTTCTTCTTTGTTTGGACCTCGGTGGGGGGCATTGCTATGACCTTGGCGTCCAGAAGCTCCACTATATTTGCCATCTTCTGGGTGGCTTTGTTTACGAAATTTAAACATAGCCAACGAGCGTCACATCTATAGAGTAGCTTGCATGGACGTGTTGTTGAAAGCAGATGTGAAGTCGACCTCGGTGTTGTAACCAAGTCGCACGCTCAGAGGGATGAGCGCATATTCTTGAATGGGTGCTTGAGTCGATTGTACGCTCTCTCTTTACATGAGATTGATGAGCCTTTGCAGGGTCTCTGTTTGGGTTGCCATCAATTCCAGAAGATGTTCGATGTAAGAAGCATTCATCAATGACTCAGCTTTCAGTACTACTATGGATGATCAAACTACATCCAGTGAAGGTGTAGAGGTTGATGGCTTTGCACGTGCCATGTTGAGTTTTAGCTCTTCCACGGAGCAAAGCACATTGGTGGTGAAGGACTGGTTATCGTCCCTTGTGATGTATGCTCTAGGGGTAACCTCTGGCTCAACATATGGGCCAAAGTCAGTCCTTGTTCAAAGGGCACCTTCTTTCACATCTTCGTTGATGTTGGACGAGGAAGGATTTCCGGTCGATCCTTGTACCTCTCTTGTAGGAGAAAGCACTACGACTGTTCTCTCAAAGGAATTTCTTCACTTGATTCAAAGTCTGATGTATAGTTCTTATTGAGTGGACTTAGAGACCTATCGAGAGTCCCTAAGTCTTGTGCACCTAAGCCTTACTCTGAACAAGGTGGGGAACGTATTAGTGTAGAAGAAACATATTTCTTTCTAGGGGAAGGTGGCGTGGCATGGGGAGACATGCCACTTATTGTTTCAAAGGATTCATCCTTTTGAGAGGATGAACCCTGCGATATGGGGTGTCTTTGACTTATATAGCTAGAGGCAGATGCGACCTCTGGCTGTCTAGGCTGGATTGGGTTCGAGGCGTGCACCTCTATTTCAATGACCCTCGTTGCTCGACCAACAGAGTCAGATGGAGTGTTTGCATTGAGAATTGGGTTTGTGAAATAAATGTACCTACTCTTTATCCTAGCCTGCTCTGGCTCCCCCTGAACCTGAGCAACGCCTCCCTCATTGCCACCTTCATCATGAGATCTCTATCCCTCACTCTCCCCTTCTTCAAGGCTCTCTGCGTCATAACTTGAAGATTGTTCTTGTTGGAGACGTGGAACCTCTTCCTTCCTCTTTTTCTCTTCCTCCTCCTTTCTCTCTTTCTCTCTCTTCTTTCTCCCTCCTTTTTCTCTCTTCCCCCTCCCTCTGTATTTGGTCAGCCTTATCCTTTTGCATGCCTCTTCCTCTCCCTTTTTCTCCTCCATTCTTTTTCTTTTCAACTCCTTCTCTCTTTATTTTCTTTCCTGTTCCATTTCATTCTTTTTATGGGCTTTTCCAACATGCCCCTTCATCTCTGTCACCCTCTCATTCTTTTTCTAGGCTTTTCCAATATACCCTTCCTTCTCTGTCTCCCTCTCACTTGCCTCTACAGCCCTCTCTACCTCCCCTCTCTCTGGGCTTCTTCTATTCGTGTTAGGGTTCGAGTCACTGGTTCTAGCGCCTCAGGTATACGTCTTTACGTTCTTCTTACCTCCCTTGTCTTGATGTACGTCATTAGTTTCTTGGGAATGGGCCTCTGTGCATGGTAGTCGTCCTTGTGTAGAGTAGGCCTATAGGTAGGGAGAATGTTAACCTTGTGCACCGGGTAGGCTGAGAACTAGACGTTTTGCTCTTTTTGGCTAGACCTTAGGAGAAGGCCTAGGAAATATGGGAAGAGGAGTGCTGGCAGGTCCTTTCCCTTGGAAACGTCCAGGGTCTTCTTGGGCACGACCGCCTTGAACTCAGTGTAGAGTGAGAGTCCACAATATGATCAATCTTTAGATATCTTCATAGAAACAATGGAGGATTCATATAAACATCAAGAACGCATAAGGAGATTTAAGAGGAAAAGTCAACAAGTCAAAGTCTATTATGTCTCTCAATTATGTACGTATTATTACAATGAAGCTCTCTCTTACCAAAACACTAGAAGACAAATGCTTATATAGGGTCAAATTATAAACCCTTATGGTCAAAGTGAACAGAACATACAAAGTCAAACACGCTAACCATACAATTATAGACAATTATAAATTTCAAGATGAATACAATTTAGCACTGAAATTCAATCATAACATTCTCCCTTTTGTATTCAGACTTGAAAGAATTTGCGCACTTTGAATCTCGTTTGAACTTTCTCAGTTTAAGCTCTTGTTAGACCTCAACTTGTGAAAGTGTAAGTAAGAAGTCTCTTACTCTAGTCAATAGGACTTAGTCTATAGAAGCTGTCTGGCTAAGAGCTCTTATGCAGAAGATCAAGAACCAAAGCTCTTACTCAGAGTGAAGGTCCCATTCATACAGATCCCGCACTCAATCTTCGTGAACGCTCAAGCGTTGTGTGCCAAAAAGCATAAACACTTTACTTAAAGCAACTACTATAAGACCCAGAGCCTCTCCATAGTACACACAAAGTTTCTACATATTGGCCCAGACATTCTCGCATAGTACATGCATAGCTTCTGACTACCTTCTCCACGAAACGCGCGTGTATTGGCCCAGACATTCTCGCAAGAGTCTAACAGATTTGAGGTGGCTTGACCAAGTCTGCTCCAAGATTCAAGGGAAGTCAAAGATAAGGATGCAGACTAGTTAGCTCAGAGTTTAACGTCTAGTTTATAACATTGTTTGTTAGACCAACACATATATAAGGAGGGCTCCTCCTCAGGTTCATGTACATGAAGGAACCGACTTATACTATATGCGTTTTTCTGTGAGATTACATTTGTGCTTTCATTGTTCATCTTTTATCAATAAAAAGCATTCGGCATATTCAATTTCATTAACTATTTTACATTCATCTTTGAATATTCTGATTAATCATTTGAAATACATTACTTGTTCTTAATTCTTATCTTATGCTAATGGTGTTTCTGTTAATTAAGAGTATCTGGGTTCTACAATTGGTATTAGAGCCTGCTAATCAAATTCATTGATTAGTCGATTGATATCCGCCTGGATTCTACTCTTAATTTTTGATTATTCGTTTTTAAAAGAATTGTAACTCTTATTTCTCTCGATTTTAAAAACGTTTGCTTTTACGTAATCTGGAAATCGTTTTTCAGTCGATTATCATTCTCGTCAAAGTTTTCTTCTCAAAATTTTATTCTAAAATGTCGTCTTCTCAATTATGGAACTCCATGTATAGTGTCGGTTCCTTAAAAAACCTCCGACTCTCATTAGGGAAGAATATCCCCAATGGAAGATACGAATGATAAACTTCTACGAGGGTCTTGACCTAGAATTTTATAAGCCAATCTTAAATGGCCCATATGTCCCTACCACCATCATACCTCGGATTCCCGCTGCTGGTGATACAGTTGAGGTACCAGCCAGGCGAGTACCCAAACTTCGTCGTGACTGGAACGATGAAGATAAATGAATAGTGGAAGTGAATCAAAAGGCCGAAATACTTTTGATTATGGCGCTTCCCAATGAAATTTTCCAGTCACTCGATCCGTGCAACTCGGCCAAAGATTTGTGGGATCAACTGGCTAACCAGTTGGAAGGAGGCATCAAGATGAAGAAGAATCGTCGTGCCCAATGCCTGAATGAATACAATAGCTTCCAAGCACTCCCCGATGAGTCTTTAGAACAGACTTATCATCACTTCAATACTCTGATCAACAAATGTCGCAAATGTGACATGATCAGAACTCAAGAGGAGAACAACATGCTCTTCATGAAGAGATTGAACATAGAATGGGGAAATTTGACGATGTGTCTCCATGAAAACTAAGATCTGGAGCAATGGACACTACATGATGTGTACGGGACTCTGCAGGCTCAAGAACAAGAGGTACAGAAGACAAAGGTTGCTCTGGGTGGACCTCTGGCTCTTGTCTTTGTATCAAAAGAGATAGGATCAAGCCAACCACACAGAGAACGGCGACCCAGAGAAAATAGAAGAAAGGGAAAGAAGGCTCTCATCTTGGAGAGTTATGATGAAGAAGACATAGCTTCTAGCTCTGAAGACGATGAGATTAACGCCTTTGCGAAATCGTTGGCCCTGATCACCAAGGAATTCCAAAGGAAATTTGGGAAGAAGGTCTTCGATAGAAGAGGAAGACAAAATGATCGAAGCAGAGGAAAATCTTTCGAAGGAAGGGAACCTCCTTCTGTTTCCAACAAGAAGGAGGAAGAGACGTCGGACCAAAAGAAGCAAAGTGTCTGATACTTTAGATGCGGGAAGATGGGCACTACTCCAAAGAGTGTAGAGGCCCCTTAGTGAAATATGAACTGTACTATAAAAATAAGTACAAGTATAATCGAACATAAATGAGCCTCATGGCAGAACAAGAGAATTGGGTCTCTGACTCCTCGTCTGAAGAGTTTGGATCTAACTCTGACTCCCAGGTATGTTCTATCTCTGGTTATTCTCACTCTGACCTGGAAGAGAGCATCTCTGCTTTGACTAACGATTTCGTCAATCTACAGCAAAAGTTCTCTCTTGAAAAATCCAAAAGAAAATCCTTGGAAAAGGAAAAACTATTTTTTGAACGAGAGACAGAGCTGTTAACTGTAGATAAACAAGAGTTATTAGTGGAAAATGAAAAGCTTTTACTAACAAAACGATCCACAGAAATAAGTTTCAAAAGAGAATGCTTAGAATTAAAAGCAGCTATTAAGAATAAAGAAATAGAGCTTCTAGAGAAAAAAAGAGACATATTAAACTCTGAGGCCCTAAAAGATTATTTTCAAAAGGAAAGGGAGTTCGTACACCAGAGCTTACAAAGAAAATAGCTCTTGATTAAGAAATATCAAGATGCTCAGCAGGTKTACGAAAAAGTCAATTCTCAACAAGATAAAGCATGGATAGGTTATATTGACCTAGACCTCACCTGGAAGAAGAAAAATACTCTTGAATCCGTGTTTAGGTTGAGTGAAAAATAGAAACCAGATTTTCCTATTTTGCATATAGCTTCACCGTTTAAAAGATGTAGGCTTGAAAGTGGAGCTAGAACCCCAAAGTTGAAATTCAAAAACATCTCTTACTCTTCAAAATGTGTGCCGCAAGTTGATTTAAAACGCATACAGAAAACAAACGAGATTTTTTGTTTTGGCTCTACAAATCTCGAACATCCTAAGACTGAGAATGAGGCTGTCAAACCCGAACCAGATGAAATCAAGAGTCATCCACAATAAATTTTCTTAAAACTCTGGATCTAAAAATATTGGATGACTCCACAAAAATGATAAGTCAGGCTTTCGAGCAAGACTTGCTTGAAACCTTGAATTATCCTACTAAAGGTCATGCAGATACTTTTGAGTGCAACTCCTCGGAAACTTTTGAAAGTCCAACAAAACTAAACACGGATGAAGCTTCTAGATCATGCATACGAGGATCTCAAGCTCTTAATGATACTTCTATATTTCGACATTCACACAAGGATTTTCTTCACTCTGACTCTGAGTCAGAGGTGGACTCGTTTAAGGAGAAAGTTAAGACATAGGTCATTGTGAAAGAACCAGAGGATGCAAAACCCCTAATTGAGAAAAAGATTGTCCTAGGTTCTGGCCATGCAAGCATGACGTCAAGTGCTAAATCTGCTCCCAAGTTTGAATACAGGGTAAAGAGTGCAAAGTCTGTTTCATCTGCATCAAAGTGCTCAAATTCGAAATCTAAGCCAATTAAATTCACTCCGGAACAGAAGGGAAAATCGGCTGCATACTCTAAAATTAATTCCTCTGTTTCAGAGAGGCCTCTGAAGGCCAAAGGAGTAGGGAAGAAGAAATTAGAAAAGATGCATTCATTGTTAAAACAATCAGATCTAGATAGGAAATTTGCTAGGACTACCAATGCTAGGAATGATTGTAATAATTTATTCTTTAAAGCTAATAAATCATTTTGTCATTCCAAATGTGTTTATAATTGTGAATGTGTTCCTCGGCTGCTTAAGTCAAAACAACACTTCTCTGACCCAAACTGTCTTCTCTATGGGTCATCAAGGACTAAATCCAAGAAGACCCAGAAGAGAAACAAGGCTCCTAAAGACAAGTCTATTAATTCAGGTCAACAGAAGAAACTTCTTTCAAAGCTTAAAAAGCTACCCTCTATCCCTAATCATTGAGGAACCATTATGAAATGGGTACCTAAATCCTTATAATTTGTTTTGCAGAAGCCGCAATGTGGACATTTGGTATCTTGACTCCGGATGCTCAAGACACATGACCGGCAATAAGAGGTTGCTGTCCTCATACAGAGAGAAGATTAGAGGAAAAGCGACCTTTGGGGATAACAAGCAAGGAGAAATAAAGGGATACGGGGATCTACTACAAGGTGTGATTTTGAGGGTTGGAGGAAAAGCGACCTTTGGGGATAAAAAACATAATATTTTGAGCATAAGTCAATTGTGTGATTCTGCCTACAATGTCAAGTTTCAAAAGGAAGCTTGCTCTATTATGTCAGAATCAGGTTAGGAGTTGCTAAGAGCTAAGATAAAAGGCAATCTGTCTCTCATGAACTTCTCACCAAGAGACAATTCAGAGACACTCTATCCCGTCTCTCGCAAGAGTGAAGAAGTTTGGCCCTGGCACCACAAGCTAACTCATCTTATGTTGATCCCAGATCTCTCAATAACACTTATAATTTAGTTACGAATAACCAAATTATAATGATTTTATGAAGAAAGTTAAGAAGACTCAAAATTAATATATGAATAAAGAACAATTTGAGCTTCAAAGGTTTTACTTTATTGATAATAAAACGTAAAACACTYAARAGGATTTTTCACATATGCGCGCTTTTTTACAATAGACCTAGTCGTCTATTTATACTAGTTAGCTAATGCTAAGATATCTAACTATTACTACTTTCTAGAAAATATTCTAGCTAACAGATAATGTTTATCTTTTAGATGGATAATCATTATTTACAAGATAAACTATAAATCTAGCTGTTGATGCGTCATCTCCAGCTGTCATTATTGATGTGGTGATTTCATTCTTATCTTTAAATCTTCATTGCGCGCTTGGATGAATACTTAGAAAACCTTCTAAGTGTTAGTCTGTCCATCGCATCAATGAATACACTTTCCATCGCATCAATGAATACACTTTCCATCGCATCATCCATCGATCCGCTGGTTGTACTTGGTCCATCGGTTCGATGGTTGGTCTTTCCATCGATGCTCTGGTTAGTCTTTCCATCGATTCAGACTTAGTCTTTTCTGTCTTGATATCTTCATCGGTCTTCTGGTTCTTCATCACTTATTGTTTTTCATTACTTTTTACATTTTGCACTATGGGATCTAACAATCTCCCTCTAAGTAATGAAATAACAAAGTMTAATCTAATCACATGAAGAACAGACACTAATCTAAAGAAACATCAAATTCCAAGTTTTCATTTGATGATGAATTATGTACAAGACTGGAAGCAAATGTACATCAAGGCAAAAAAAAATTATCTCTTCAAGTATTACCCAAGTATATTTCTCTAAAGCACAAGAGTAATCTTCTGTATGCAATTACTGTTGAGATTTCTTGAATGAGATGTTTTCCCTCTTCCCTTGGCACGTGACTTCTGCCCAGTCTGTCTCTAATGTTTCTCTGAAACCATTCAAGTGTCTCTGTTGAATACTTGAAGGCTTCAGACATTCTAAAGAACTTTTTAACCCSAAGHTYATTCTTGTAAACAAGTCCGAGTTCAGGTTGAGTCAAGACTAAAGCAGAACGTATCTCCTGCAGGCCCTGGAAATCTTCATCTGGTGGACCGCAGGAYARTCTCTCAATGCCTARCCTTAAWGCAATCTCAAAATCGCTTTTGGCTCTAAGGTTTACCAGGGACTCCATCGTTTTGACAATAGCTCTGTTAGCCATACCAAATCTTATACCATGATCTTGCTGCTGAGCCGTGTAACCATATAGTTCTATCAAATCATAAGGATTGAGGTTGATAAGGTCATTTACGTTGAATACGCTAACTTCCCTATGAGCTCTTTCCACTCTGAACTCGATGTAGCGAATAGCTCTGTTGGCAAAGGACTTGACTTTTAAGTCTAAGACTTTTCTTATACCCTCGTTCGAAAAGACAGCTCAAGGATCTTGAGTAGTCTATCTTACGAAGCGATGATGCAGAAGATTCATCGACTCTGGTGATAGGATTGGCGAATTAGTTGATAGGCTTTCTTCTCTATCTTGATACATATATTGATGGATATTTTCCATCATTACAGGCTCCCTGGTAGGCACTTGAGGTCTTCTCCTCATTGATTCCATGTTCTGAAGTATTTCGTCCACTAGGCTCTTTGAAAGATGGCCCGAGGAGGAGGGAATATCCGCTTGCACCATGGGTTGTGTTTTGGTTGTTTGGGTGGTTTCAGGTTCATGGGTTTCTTTTGGTTGTTGGGGTGATGAAGGAAGAGTAGTCATAGGTTCTGGTTGTTGGGTTGTTGTGGGCTCTGATTATGTGGGTGAAGTAGGTTGGTTTGAGGGTTCTGGTAATGTGGGTGAAGGAGGTTGGTTTGAGGGTTCTTGTAGAGTGGGTGAAGTAGGTTGGTTTGTAGGTTCTGGTGATGTGGAGATGATGAATGGTTGAGTTGGTCGAGGTGTTAAGGGTAGGTTTGTTTGTGTTGGAGGAGTAGTGGGTTCTTCATCGAATGCAGAGCTCAACTCGATGGGTTCTGTTGTGGGTTGTGGCTGAGTGGATAATGGTTGTGGTGCAGCGGAATGTGTTGCATGTGCAGCCGCCGTTTTCTCCCCCTTACGAGGGCCAAGGCCTTGATCATCGGGGTCTTGGTCATCGTGTCTTTGTCGTTTTCTGCGGACGACTGCTCGA
>NW_020200951.1:67012-68335 GCF_001531365.2 Cynara cardunculus var. scolymus
AGTTGGGTGAGGGTGTCTTGGATGGTTGTTATTTGGTGGGAGAGGGTGGAAAGGGTTTCATCGATTGAGGAGGTGGAAGGTTGAGAGGGTTGGGGAGTTTGATAGATGATGGAGGATGGTAGTTGATGAAGATGGCGAGTGATGGTTTGAAGTTGGGAAATGATGTATGTAAGGTTTTCATCGGTCTCAGTTGCCTGAGACGTGAGGGTAGCAAGGGATTGGAGAAGGACTTGGTTGCATTGGGTGGCGAGGGATGAGATGGTGTTATGATATTGGGTGATGGTTTGTTGGAGAATTTGGAGGCGGGAGGTGTTGGTTTGTGTTTGGGTGTTAATCTGGTTTAGATGGCGTTGTAGGATGGCAAGGGTTTGGTGGAGGTCAGTGGTATCGCATGAAGGTTGGTTTTCCACCAGCCCTTGGATTAGGAGTTTAAGGTCATCCAAGGACCGCGTCACTTGGTCAACATAAGCTTGGAACTCGACCTTAGTGACCAGATCTGCTTGTTGGGTAACCCCTGCAGCAACAGATGCTGTAGGTTGAGCCTCTGTTCTTGAGGCGCCTTCTTGGCCTTGTGTGAAGATAGGCCGTGAAGGACTTCCATCATGTCCTTGATAGCCTTCAAGAGAAGAGCTATCTCGTGACGTTTGGACATCCTCTTCCTCTTCCTCAACTTTAGAGGCTGAGTAAGTGAATCAGATGTGTGTTCCCTTCTATAGATCAAATATCGAGGGAAAAGGTGCACGAAACGAAGATCGCTCTGAACGATCTATGGGTTCAACATCAGAAACAACGAATGCTTCTGTGTGTGTGTGAAGGGTTGTGGCGAGCCCTGAGGCGAAGGGGCTCTTATATCTTCATCACCTCTCTGTTGGGAGAGGGGTGATGGGTGATGAGGTTCCTCGGCTTGATCTTCTCCAGAGGCCCGAAGGATGGCSTCTGGATGGCTGGCTTGGGTGGGGATTGGATTGGGTCGTCCTGTTTCAATATCCCTTTGGCTTTGATCGCTAGGGATAGTGGATGTGGTTGCCCTTTGGGAAGTGGGTTTAGAGATTTGTGGGTGAGGGTCGGGGGAGTCACTAGCATCATCATCATCATCTTCATCATCCGATGAAGATGATGCTTGTGCTTCCTCGTTTGGAGAAGGGGACGGCTCTAAGTGCTCCTGGGTAGCTGCCCTTGGTTCATGGGACATCATGGATCGTTCATAGGTCTGGCGTATCTCATTTGTCGATGGAATGACAGTTAGCATAGCCCTTGAGAGTGGTCTGTTGATGCTGTATCCGTCCTTTGAAAGAGTTGGGCGATGTCCATGCATTTTGTAGA
>NW_020200951.1:69225-71790 GCF_001531365.2 Cynara cardunculus var. scolymus
GATGAGTATATATAGTGGGGATGGGTGAGAGGGAAGGGAAACGTTTCTAATAATTATTATAATATAATAATCATGAGAAAGTGGCGGTTGAGTAATTGATGATGGGATGGGAGGAACGTGAGCCGGCGTGATAGTACGTGCCATAAATGAATGTGGACACGTGTCACGCTGGGGTTTGGGAGGGAAAAAGAAAGAAGCGGCAAAAAGGGGACAACCTGTTTTGTGTCAGGCACGTGGTGTGGGTGACGTTTGAAGTGAGGATGCACTCCAAATATCTTGGTGAAGATGTGTCCCAAAAAAAAATTTAAAATCTCATCTAATTGGTAGATTAATACTAATTACGAAGTTTTGGTCTTCTAAAAACCCTTGTTGTATAGTTTTTAGTCAYAAAAGCTGCAATTTTGTATAATCTAAAAATTTGTTTCAATTAAGATGAGTTTTATGTATAAAAATTTTGTATGGAACCAGAGGAGCTCTGGTTATTCATGACAAAAAGAGTGGGTAACCAGAGGAGCTCTGGTTATGCATGATAAAGTGGGTGGGAAACCAGAGGATCTCTTGTTCTTCATGAAATGTTGGATTTGCTTGGAATAGAGAATTTGGTTGACAAACCAGAGACTCTGTTTAATTTAGCAATCCATGGTCATAAAACCAGAGGAGGTCTGGTAATATAAACATATGTAGCATTTTATAAAACCAGAGGCTCTGGATAGTATAAGCAGAGGCTCTGGATGGAAAATGCAAGTTTACTATTGTAAACTTTTGCTCCCCTTCAAAGGTTGCATGGAGATATGAAGTGAAATGTAAAAACTCCCCCTTGAAACAATAAGGAGTTTACATTTTGGATGACCATAGGCTCTGGTCTATACAACTAGAGGCGCTGGTTATCAAGGATGATGAATGATGAAACAAAATGGTGAAGGAAAAGGAATGTCTTTGAGACCAGAGGGGCTCTGGTTGCAAAGACTTTGAATCCAGAGGCTCTGGTCTTTAGAACTAGAGGCTCTGGTTGTGAAGGATGAAGACAAAATGAAATCAAATATGGCTTTGTGAAGAGCAAAGAATCTTTGAGACCAGAGGAGCTCTGGTTGCAAAGACTTTGAATCCAGAGGCTCTGGTCTTTAGAGCCAGAGGCTCTGGTTGAATGGAAACACTTGGTTATATAAAGGATTTTAGTGAGCAAGGACCAGAAGGGCTCTGGTTTCAAAGGATTTGAAATCCAGAGGTTCTGGTCTTTAGAACCAGAGGCTCTGGTTGGGAAAAAGAAAAGACTTGGTTGAAATTACCAAGTCTTTGCTTTGAACCAGAGGATCGCTGGTTCCAAAAGAGAAGGAAAGGATATGAAAAAGGAGTTGGAAGGGAAATGGTTGACTTGCATTCAAAGAATCTTAAGGCAGAGGCTCTGGTCTTTAGAACCAGAGGCTCTGGTTGTAAAGAGAATAATACAAAGCAAGTAAAGGGGGAAACCAGAGGCTCTGGTTTTTGGAACCAGAGGCTCTGGGAGGGAGAAAAGTACTTGATAAGAATTATCAAGTATTTGCTTTGAAACAGAGGGGCTCTGGTTGCCTTTAGAACCAGAGGGGCTCTGGTTGTAAAGAAAAAGTTTTGCCCAAAAAAAAAATCTAAGTCATTCTATATGGCCAGAGGTTCTGGTCTTTAGAACCAGAGGCTCTGGTCTTTAAGATACTTAGATTATATATGGCTTTGTTATTGTATCACTTATTGGAAAAACCATGAGATATTGAGAATCGATGGTTAAAAATAATTGCCTCTAAGTGGTGAGATTCAGCATACCCATCTTGCTGACTAGAAATAAAAAACGTTTTTCATCAAGAGCTTTTGTAAAAATGTCAGCAAGTTGAATCTCAGTTGGAACAAAGTACATTTCTATGTTACCTTTTTCAACATTATCTTTCAGAAAATGGTACCTTACATCGATGTGCTTGGTCTTGGAGTGTTGTACGGGGTTCTTAGAGATTGCTATGGCACTCTTGGAGTCACAGAGGATTGGGATTTTTTCATAATTAAATCCATTGTCCTTAAGCTGAGTCTTCATCCATAGAACTTGTGAACAACAACTAGCAGCAGCGACATATTCTGCTTCTGCTGTAGATGTTGATACACAATTTTGTTTTCTGGAGGTCCAACTTACTAGCTTGTCCCCCAAGAGTTGATAGCTTCCAGACGTACTCTTTCTRTCAAGYTTGCATCCTGCATGATCTGCATCTGTGTAGGCTATTAGATCAAAGCCAGAGTCCTTTGGATACGAGAGACCCAATGAAGGAGTTCCCTTAAGTCAATTGTGTGATTCTGCCTACAATGTCAAGTTTCAAAAGGAAGCTTGCTCTATTATGTCAGAATCAGGTCAGGAGTTGCTAAGAGCTAAGAGAAAAGGCAATCTGTCTCTCATGAACTTCTCACCAAGAGACAATTCAGAGACACTCTATCCCGTCTCTCGCAAGAGTGAAGAAGTTCGGCCCTGGCACCACAAGCTAACTCATCTTATGTTGATCCCAGATCTCTCAATAACACTTATAATTTAGTTACGAATAACCAAATTATAAT
>NW_020200951.1:72155-90979 GCF_001531365.2 Cynara cardunculus var. scolymus
GCATCATCCATCGATCCGCTGGTTGTACTTGGTCCATCGGTTCGATGGTTGGTCTTTCCATCGATGCTCTGGTTAGTCTTTCCATCGATTCAGATTTAGTCTTTTCTGCCTTGATCTCTTCATCGGTCTTCTGGTTCTTCATCACTTATTGTTTTTCATTACTTTTTACATTTTGCACTATGGGATCTAACATCTTAATTTCCAAAATATAGAGAAGCTTGTGAAGAATAATCTGGTTGACGGACTTCCTGCCATAAAGTTCGAAAAGGACCATCTATGCTTTGCATGCAAAATGGGAAAGCTCAAAAGAGCATCCCACAAAACTAAGACAGATGTGTCCTGTGTCATACCTCTGCAAATGTTTCATGTGGATCTTTGTGTTCCAATCTCTGTGCAGAGCTTGTCTGGTAAAGAGTATATCTTAGTCTTAATTGATGAATACTCACGATATACTTGGATTGAGTTTGTAAGGCAGAAATCAGATGTCCCAGAGCTACTAATCAAATTGATGACTAAGATTCAAGTCCATCTACAAAGAAAAATTCAGAAGCTGAGAAATGATAATCGAACATAGTTCAAGAACGCCAAGATTGATGCGTACTTGGACACAGAGGGCATAACTCAGCACTTCTGTGCAGCAAGGACACCACAACAAAATGGTGTCGTTGAGAAAAAGAATCGAACTCTGGTCGAAGCTGCACTAACAATGCAATCCAGCTCTGGTCTTCTAACCCGTTTTTGGGCAGAAGCAATCTCGACCGCTTGCTTTATTCAAAATAGAGCAACAGTGGTAAAGAGGCACATGAAGATGCCTTACGAACTAATCAACCAAAGAAAGCCTAACGTTAAATTTTTGCATGTCTTTGGTTGCAGATGCTTCATCCTCAATGATCGAGATCAACTTGGCAAGTTTGATTAGAAAGCAGATGAAGGCAAGTTCCTTGGTTATTCCACAAAAGCCAAGGCATACTGTTAGGATCAAGCGCTTACCTACTACACCAAAAGCAATTGGCTTGGTGAAGGCGCAAACTTATTTCCCTTATAGCGTAGCAGCCAGCGCCACATTTTGATTTAGGAAGATGCTGAACCGTGACCAACAATCCCCCCAGCATCTGCGGGTACTAATAAGAGCGTCGTTAGATGTTAATGGCCGTGCAGCATTCCTTTCTCATAATTATGCACTCCTTGCATATTATGCACACCATGGGATTCRAACCCGTGACCTGCTCTGATACCAATTGTTAGGATCAAGCGCTTACCCACTCCACCAAAAGCAATTGCCTTGGTGAAGGTGCGACCTTATTTCCCTTATAACATAGCAGCCATCGCCACGTTTCGATTTAGGAAGATACTAGAACCGTGACCAACACATACAGAGTCTTCAATCAACGAACCAAGACGGTCATGGAAATCATCGACGTCTCATTCGCTGATAAAGAACAAGTGACTTCAGAGTACCTCAGCTCTGGACTCGAGCTTAACAATCAGACTTCCAATTCTCAAATGAAGTCAAAGGAATGGAACTCAGGCTCCTATTTACTTCTATGGTGACTAAGACATCTGTTGATCCCAAATCTCTCAATAACACTAATAATCTAGTTAAGAATAACCAAATTATAGTGTTTTAATGGAGAAAGTGATGAACACTCAAGAATGAAATATAAACAATAAAGAACAATCTTGAGCATCAAAGGTTTCACTTTATTAATGAGAAAAACGTAAAAGCTTATTTTTACAATAGGGCTAACCACCTATTTATACTAATAAGCTAATTCGAAGATAACTGTCTAGTGAGACATTTTAGCTAATCTTCTTATTAACAGATAATGTTTATCTAAACTATGGATAAACTTTAATATCAAAGATAAACTCGAAGTCTAGCAGTTGACTTGTCATCTCCAGCTGTCATTCATGGTGTGATGAATCATCCTTATCTTTAAGTCTTCATCGCATGCTTCAGGATGAATTGCTGGAAAATACTCTAAGTATAGTTCACTAGAGGTTCGATGGAGATGCTCTTTCTATCGCATCCTTGGTCGTCCATCGGTCCTCTGGTTGTGCTCCAGACTTAGCCGTTTCTCTCTTGATGTCTTCATCGGTCTTCTGGTTCTTCATCACTTATTGCTTTTCATTAATTTTTACATAATGAATTATGGGATTTAACAACATCTATGTACGTGCACCAAGAGATGAATTTGCGAGTGTAAGTGAAGAACCACAAACGACAAGTACATCTGACTCTGGTC
The DNA here is from genome assembly GCF_001531365.2 of Cynara cardunculus var. scolymus. Lineage (NCBI taxonomy): Eukaryota > Viridiplantae > Streptophyta > Magnoliopsida > Asterales > Asteraceae > Cynara > Cynara cardunculus. The sequence continues at coordinate 74,402 of NW_020200951.1, forward strand.
CTTCACACACCCCTGCTTCCTCTGGTGATCATATCAATCCACGACCAGAGCAAACAAGCTCTGCATCAGAGCCCAGTCTCGTAGAACCAGAGCATAATACCTTTGGCTCTGCACCTGGTTACTCTGTACCATCATCCAAGGGGGAGCAAGCAGAACCTTCTTCGCCATCAACGAGCTCAATGCCAAATATGGCATGGAATGTGATCAAACATCCCCCACTTCTGTATCTGTCCCAAGAACAAGATGGACAAAGGATCATCCTCTTCACCAGATCATTGGTGAACCTTCAAGTGGCGTAAAGACACAGGCTGCCATTGCTAATGAATGTTTACTCGTAAACTTCCTAAGCATGGTAGAGCCTAAGAAAGTACATGAAGCCCTACAAGATGCTAGTTGGGTCGATGCCATGCAAGAAGAGCTCCAACAATTCGAGAGGAATAAGGTATGGACTCTTGTACCTTTACCAAATGATAAAATTGCAATTGGCTGTAAGTGGGTTTTCCGGAACAAGAAGGATGAGGATGGGATCGTTGTGAGAAATAAATCTAGGCTCGTAGCAAAAGGTTATTGCTAGGAAGAAGGCATATACTATGACGAAGCCTGTGCGCCAGTAGCAAGGATAGAAGCTATACGCTTGTTCGTAGCCTTCTCTACTCATAAGGGATTTCGAGTCTATCAAATGGACGTTAAGTCAGCCTTCTTGAATGGTAAACTGAAGGAGGAAGTCTACGTTCAACAAATCCGGGGTCTGAAAGCTGCACACATCCAGAATATGTCCATTTCTTAGACAAAGCTCTGTATGGACTTAAGCAAGCATCTCGAGCCTGGTATGAACGTCTCTCGTCTTTTCTCTTGTCTAATGGTTTTGAAAAAGGTAAAATCGATACTACTTTGTTTAATAAGAGATATAAAGGTGAGATGCTCTTAGTACAGATCTATGTGGACGACATTACCTTTGGTTCAACGAACTAGAGGCATTGTGATAAGTTCTCTGCATTAAGGAAGAGCGAGTTTGAAATGAGCATGATGGGAGAATTAACTTTCTCCCTCGGCTTGCAAGTAAAATAGAGGGAGGACGGTATTTTCATTAGCCAAGTTAAGTATGTCTTCGACATATTAAAGAAATAGCAACTCCATAACTCTTCCACCATGAGAACACCAATCGCTATGGGAACTAAGCTTGACACAAATCCATCTAGAAAACCGGTGGATGTTAAGACTTACCGTGGAATGATTGGATCACTAAAATACCTCACGGATAGTAGACCAGACATCATGTTTCCACATGTCTCTGTGCTCGTTTTCAAGCAAACCCAAAGGAATCTCACCTTTCGGCTGTGAAAAGAATCTTTAGATACCTTTAAGGGACTCAATTTTTGGGTTTTTGGTATCCAAAGTATTCTTGTTTTGATCTTATTGCATACACAGATTCTGATCATGCAGGTTGTAAACATGATCGAAAGAGTACATCAGGGAGTTGCCAATTACTTACGGACAAGATCATAAGCTGGACCTCGAAGAAGCAGAACTGCGTCTCTACTTCCACAGCTGAAGCAGTGTATGTAGCTGCAGCCAGTTGTTGTTCCCAAGTGATATGGATGAAGACTCAACTGAAAGACTATGGCATAGAGTTTGAGAAGATTCCAATTCTGTGTGACCCATAAAGTGCTATCGCAATCACAGCCAATCCTGTGCAACACACAAAAACAAAGCACATTAATGTTCAATATCATTTCATCAAGGACCATGTAGAGAAAGGTACTATTGAAATGTTTTTTGTTAGTATAGATTTACAACTTGCTGACATATTTACAAAAGCTATTGATGAAAAGAGGTTTAACTTTCTGGTTAGCAAGCTGGGTATGCTAAATCATTCCCACTAAGCCAGAGCATCTGTATGCACTATATAGAGCCTCTGCATCCCTTTATGCATACTTCTGTTTTTGTTGTGTTATTTGTATTAATCCATGAGACAGAACCTCTCCATAATACATTCAGAGCCTCTTACTCAAGTCCTAGTTATCTTATGATACAGAGCCTCTGTATCTTGATTCTTATGCATATGCCATTCTTATCACATATGATCCAAGCATAGTTCAAGGGGGAGCATTTAAAAAGAGCTCAAGTCAAGGGGGAGCACCAGATCATGTCACACTGAGCCTCTCTATGTACTATACAGAGCCTCTGCTTCAAAACTTTTTATGATTGTAAGACAGAGCCTCTGCCTTTAAACATCGCAAGTTTTGTACAGAGAACATGTATAGCCTAATTTCAAGTCTCTGTATGAGATCCTAAGGTATGTTGTCTTTCTCTGTATGTAGTACTTTGGTTCTTTACAAAACATCTATTCCACTCTAACTAGAGTATTTATACTTATTAAATTTTTTTGAAAATTAAAATATAAAATTTTATTGAGAAGGCGTACGGTTCTTTAATTTTTAAATTTTGTATTAGTAGTCATCTACATTAAACATCACCGCCAGTGAGCTCATCTTTTCAAAAGTGGGAGGCGCTACTTGCAGCTGGCAGTCCAGGCGGCACGCCCCCACAGGCTATGAAAAATCGTTTTAGTTTTTTACCTGACGTTTGAGGCGCTAAACACTCAAGTGTTTTTTACTTTCTCTATTTAAAACAATTTTTACCCCCAAATAATTTTTTCCGCTTACAAAGAAATTCAAGAACTCCCGTCGTCTTCAACCTCCAACTGCCATTGTTACACCTTCAAAGCTCTCAAACCGGTATTCGAAGATCGATTCAGTCTTCAAAAGTTCATCCCATCTGTCAAGTAAGTACCATAAACCCTTTCCTCAAACCCATTGTCCGAAACACGTATTGTTTCTTGAAACCCTATATTTTTTTCTAATCTTCTTCTACACCCAAAACCTGCAATCATGTCCTCCTCCGAGTCAGGAAACTCCCAAACATATACCAGAACCAACAAAACTGTTGAAGACAGCAGTCAAAACCTAGTTCCTCTTCCTATCAAACCCAATAACCATGCCCTTCACCTCCAACTTGAAAACATCGACATAAAATACCATCCCATCATCAATATCCTCCAAAATCACTTCCTAAACCCAGCCTTGACAAATACGGATGAGCTTGTCCCTGAAAGTTATATTCAATAATACTGGCAATCTTGTGCCGTAACTGAATCTCAAAGAGGAATCGTTGGCGATTTTTATGACTCTGTCGCAAAGGAATTTGTTAAATTTCGTATTACAAGGTCCATGTTTTCGTGGGTTCTTGAAATCCTAACGATAACCGACCTACAGCTTTCTGAGTATGCCCCTCTCCCATCTAGCGACGGGATAGTGGCCTTTTTGAAATTTTTTTGGGGTACAACAAGGCAATCCAGTACCCGTCACAATATCACCGTCAATACCTACCACCAATGTGGTACACACTTTTCCCATTGGTCAACAGATCGCTGACAGGGAAGATAGGGAGCCTTGACATGTGCTCAACAAATGTTCTTCAAATCATGTATGTTATCTTCTTTGACTTATCTATCGACTACTCCTAAGACCTGCTCTCGACGACAACAATATTGATGTGGGCCGTCTACCTGTTCACAAGGTGAACATGCTCACTCAATACCGGCCTACAGTTAACAAAGAAGGATATGCAACAGAGAGGCCAATTGCAAAGAGGCTCATGAGGTATATGAAGTCAAAGGAGATCAAAAGAGCGCACAAACGTACACACACGACACTAGAACCAGTGTCTCGAACCCCGTTACGCATAGGAATAGCCGAAGAAGATGAGAGACCTAAGGACACATTAAGGCCTCAAGTAGAAGGAGAGATGGTGAGGGTAAGTGCAGAGCGAGCGAGAGAGAAAGAAAGAAAACGAGAAGAGGCGAGGAAAAAGAAAGTTGAGAGGGAGAGGAAGAAAAAGGAAGAGGCAGATCGAGCAAAGCAAGAGAAATTGACTGAGCTTGCTCATGTTAGAGCAGAGGAGGAGCGAGCAGAAAAAGCTCGCCAGACAGAGATCGCTCGTTTGAGGGAAGAGGCTAGACTCAGAGTAGAGGAAGAAACTCGTCAACACTTGGCTCAATCCTCTAGTTGAAACCAAGGGGATGACCAAGAGCACTACGATGATGCTGGAAGGTCTTATACAAATGAGAAAAGTGAGGAAGAAGAAGAAGAGAGTGAAGAAAAAGAGAGTGAGACAAAAGAAGAAAGTGAGGAAGAAGAAGAGAAGAGCGAGGAGGAAGAAGAGGAAGAAGAGGGAGGAGATGCAGAAGCTGCTCTGCCTCAGGGCGAGCCAGAGCAGCCTAGGCTAAATAGACACACTCGTTTTACCACCCCAACTCTCAGTGCAAAAGAATCATCTGACTCCGGTGGTCGAACACGGAGGTCATTGAAATAGAGGTGCACACCTCAAACCCAAGCCAACCTATCTAACCAGAGGTCACTTCTGCCTCTGGTTATATCAGCCGAAGGGAAGCCTCACCACAGGGAACAACCTCTCAAAAGGGTGCAACCTTTGAAAATATAAGTGATATGTCTCCCCATATCACGCCACTTTCCCATACAGAGGAATTCGTTTCCTCTGCACGTGTAGACTCCCAACCTTGTTCAAAGCAAGGAATAGGTGCACAAGGCTTGGAGACTCTCGACCAGTCTCTTAGTCCACTCATGGAGAGCCCTCTGGCTGGCTCTGAACCAACCTTGGATCCTCTCCCTGAGAGGACAGAGGTAGTGAATTCTCCTCAACAAGAACCACGAGGATCCTCTGGAAGTCCTTCCCCGACTAACATTAATCAAGTCGTGAATGAAGGCTTCCCTGGAATGGGGACTCAATCTGTCTCATGTGTTGCCAGAGGTCACCCAACCAACATATGTCATTAGGGAAGAGTTCCATTCCCTTTTAACTTCTATGCAGTGCTCCTTGGAAGAGCTAAAACTCATCATGGCCTGTGTAGAGCCGTCTCCTTCTACACCTGCTCTGGATGAGATACGAGCATCTTCGGCAGTATTAAGAGTTGAGTCTTCGATGAATGCTTCTCGTATGGATGTACTTATGGAATTGACAGCAAGAAATGTAGAGGCCTTGCAACAGGTTATTGCATCAATACAGAGGGGTGAGGCATCCACATCTCATGACACCAGTCCCTCATTCTTCTAAGCATACCTGTGATTTATGTCACACAAAGTGCAATGAATGCTCTGGGTGACAGACTTCTGTAGAAGGTGACAGACATCACTTCAGATTTCAATAACAAAGCCACAAAAGCAGCAGAGACCATCAACGCTACTCTTGCCAAGTTTAATTACCGTTCGGACGATGAAATGTGAAAGGTTGGGAACGCAATCGATGAACTCCTCAAAGTTATTGAGGAGAGGATCAAGTCAATGCCTCTAGCAGAGGACCAGAGGCCAAAGCGACGAATGGATCCATCTCCTTGTGCAGAACCATCGAAGAGGAGACGACTTGACGATGAAGAGGACCCAGACCTGTCTGGTCCTCAAAATCGTCAAGAGGGGGAGAACTATCCTACAACCTTTCCAAGTGCAACACCTATGGCTGGCTCCTCTACACAAACGTCCTCTGCCCTACGCCAACCAGCTCAAGATCCTTCAAGGCAGAGAACATAGAGCCAACCAGCGCCAGATCATGTAGAGGGTTTCGCAAAGGAAAAATGCCCATGGCATCTCAGTCAGAGCTAGTCGGACTACAAAAGATACAGAAGTGATAGATCTTCTATCTATCTATGGATCAGACGATTCAGACCTGGCTCTGTCCTCATCAACAGAGTACGTAATGGACATGGATACTCCTACAACCATAGCATAAGAAGAAGAAGAGTTAGTAGTTGTGTATGTGGCTGATCCATCACTTTTGCATATTCCATTTGCCATTCCTCTAGAAGAAGTCACTGTTGCTGCTCCTCCACCACATCAACATACACATAGAGCTAAGGGACCAGGGTTGTCACTCCTGCTATGAGGTAGCAGGTACCTGTCAAGCCAAACAGAGCGGACTTAGAAGGCACAACCAGCAGGCAAAAATGGAAGCATCCTTCTGATCATGTCCAAAGGATCAAGGAAAGTATGGATGCCATGTTCACGCCAACACCCCTTGATAAACCAATTAAGAACAAGGCAGACAGTAAGGAGATCTACCAGTTCCTCTACAACCTAAGAGAAGAGACACTGGTCCAGAAGATCAGTCTTCATCCTATGGTTCAAGAGCACATTGGGCAGAGATTCCCAGATTGCTACACTCAGCCCATCACTGCAGTCCACTTTGCTGATGGAATAAAGCAAGTTCTCGACATAAAGAAGCGTACCTTCATGCATAATCATATTGTATTCTACAAGTACACAATAGAGAGGTCTCGTGGACGGATCTGTAGATTCATAGATTGTGACCTTATTAATCTGAATCCATGGGATCTTCTCCATCTGTTCTACTTTACAGATCACAAGAAGAACAAGGCAGTCAAATATGTTGTTGTCAACTCTGTCATTTGCCAAACAATGACAGACCTTCTCAACTTCAGATGCAAGGTGGAATTCCAACTAGCTCTGGATCTAAGAGTGGATCAACTGACTGTCGCTGCACCAAATGAAGAGCTGCAGGGCATCGACAACATCCCCTTCTGAACGGTATTGGTGGAACCAAAAGTGGGAGTGGTGTTGTGAAACAAGCATAAAAATAAGATCTTCTTTCGAGACAACCAGAATTACAAGTACTCCAACTCTACTCTGTGCTACATAAGAGACAATCTGTTGATCCTAGATCTCTCAACAACACTAATAATCTAGTTAATAATAACCAAATTATAGTGATTTGATGAACAAAGTGATGAACATTCAAGAAGAAATTATGAACAATTAAGAACAATCTTGAGCGTCAAGGATTTCACTTTATTAATAAGAAAAACGTAAAAAGGACTCTTTTTCCAATAGGCCTAATCACCTGTTTATACTAATAAGAAGATAACTATCTAATGAGACTTTTTAGCTAATCTTCTATTAACATATAACGTTTATCTAAACTATGGATAAACTTTAGTAATTAAGATAAACTCGAAATCTAGCTGTTGACTTGTCATCTCCAGTTGTCATTCATGGTATGATGGATCATCTTTATCTTTAAGTCTTCATTGCATGCTTCTGGATGAATTGCTGGATAATTCTTTAAGTTTAGTTGACCAGAGGATCGATGAAAATGCTCTTTCCATCGTATCCTTGGTCATCCATCGGTCCTCTGGTTGTGCTCCAGACTTAGTCAATTCTGCCTTGATGTCTTCAACGATCTCCTGGTTCTTCATCACTTATTGTTTTTCATTACTTTTTCACTTTATGAATTATGGGGTTTAACAATCTCCCCCTAAGTAATGAAATAACAAACATAGACTAATCTAGAAACAACCATGAAGAAAAGAGACTAATCTAATTGAAAAACATCAAGTTCCAAATTTTCATTAGATGATGAAATTCTTACAATACTGGAATCAAAAGACATTAAGGCAAAAAAATACAACTCATTATGAGCTACCTTGATAAATTTCTCTAAAGCGCATGAGTAGTCTTCGATAGCCGATGACTGTCGATATCTAATGAATGAGTCGACTCCCTTCTTCTCTTGGCACATGATTTTTACCCAGTCTTTCTCTAATGACTTTCTAAAACTATTCAAGTGTATCCGATGAATACTTGAAGGCCTCAGTTAGTCTAAAGAATTTTTTAACCCCGAACTCATTCTTGTAAACAAGTCCAAGTTCGGGTTGAGTTAGAACTGAGGCAGATCTTTTCTCTTGCAGGCCTTGGAAGTCTTCGTTTGGTGGAGCGCAGGATAGTCTTTCAATGCCTAGACAAAGAGTAATTTCAAAATCACCCTTGGCTATTTGGTTCACCAGGGTTTCCATCATTTTTACTACCGCTCGGTTCACCATTCCATACCTGATGCCGTGGTCCTGCCTTTGAGCCGTGTATGCGTATAATTCAATCAAGTCATATGGATTGAGATTAATGAGGTCATTTTTGTTGAACACACTAATTTGCCCATGTGCTCTCTCCATAGTGCACTCGATGTATCGAATGGCTCGGTTGGCAAATGTCCTTACTTTTAGATCCATGACCCTCCTTAACCTATCATTCGAGAAGACAACCTGATGTGCTTGTGTGGTCTGTCTAATGAATCTATGGTGTAAGAGGTCCATGGGCTCAGGCGATAAGATCGGAGGGTTGATGGTAAAAGTTTCATCGCGGTCTTGGTACAGGTATTGATGGATGTTTTCCATCATAATTGGTTCCCTGGGTGGCAATTCAGGACGTCTCCGCATCGACTCTATGATCTGTATAATCTCATCTACCAGGCTCTGAGGAGGTTGCCTTGATGAAGAGGGAGTATCCGCATGCATAACGGGTGGTTGGGTTGAGGGTTGTGTATAAGTTGGTGAGGGTATGGTTTCTTGTTGAGTTGGTTCAGCTTGGGTTGGTTGTGGTTCAATAGGTTTGGCTTGGGTGGTTTCTGGTGCATGGGGTTCTGTTTGGGTTTGTGGTTATTGGGGTGATAAAGGTTGGATTATTGTTGGTTCTAGTAGTATGGATAAGGTGAAGGGTTGTATGGTGCGAGGGGGTGGTGAAGGTGTTAAAGGTAAGTTTGGTGTGGGTGAAGAAGGTTGGTTTATTTCTGTTGGTGGGGTGATTGGCTCTTTATCGGTTGAGGAACTCAACACAATGGGTTCTGGGGTTGAAACAAAGGGAACATGTACATATTGTACATTTTCATAGAGCATAGCCTCTGGTTCCCTTGCTTAGGTTCCTTCGGTTGAGGGTGGTGGTTGTGTTTGTGGTGATGGTGATGGTGGTACAATAGATTCTGTATTATGCAGCCACGGCCTCTGTCTCCCCCTCATAAGGTCCAAGACCTTGATCATCGGGGTCTTGGTCTTCATGTTGTGGACTCTTGTGTTAGCGGCTGCTGGAGTAAGAGGCTCTACTCCTCTTCTTCTTTTTGTGCTTCTTGAAGGACGCAAGATACGCCTTCAGGACTTCCTGTGTTCGACTCGCCTCCATTGTTTGGAGGAGAGAGGTGGTGTGCCGTTTTTCATCGGCCAGGTTCTGGGAGAAAACCCTTGTTGGATGGATGGGCCGATGAACGAATTTGGCACTAATCTCATTGAAAGATGAGACTAGTGCCTTGGACAGAGCCTGCAGGTCAACTCTGGTTGTGAATTCGATGGAGGAGGATGAGGCTTGTGGTGGTGGTGGATGTATATGGAGGAATGTGAAGGTTGGTGATGAGGTCTCTCACCTCTACAGTGAATGAGGAGAAGACTTCATCAAAGGATGGGTTTGCAGAGGGAGGTTGGGGTGGATGAGTAGGTTGGGGTGGATGAGTAGGCTGGGGGGTTTGGGCTAGGATAATGGCGGGTAGTTGGGTGATGGTGGTTTGGATGGAGGCCATTTGGTTGGTGAGGTTGGCAAGGATATCATCGATGGATGAGGTGGATTGTGGTGAGTCTTGGTGAGGAATTTGGGAGATGATGGTTGTGGGTAGGAAGTTAATGGTTTGAAGGATGGTTTGAAGTTGGGAGATGATGTATGTGAGGTCCTCATCGGCCTTAGTTGCCTGGGCCGTGAGGGTGACGATGGATTGGATGAGGATTAAGTTTCGTTGGGTGGCAAGGGAGGGTGTGGTGTTGTGATGTTGGGTGATGGTTTGTTGGAGCATTTGAAGGCGGGTGGCATTGGCTTGGGTTTGGGTTTCAATTTGGGAGAGGTGGTGTTGCTGGATTACAAGGGATTGTTGGAGGTCAGAGTTATCGGTGGAGGATTGGTTGTCAACGATCCCTTGTATGATGAGTTTAAGGTCTTCCAAGGACCGTATCACTGTATCGATAAAGGCTTGGAACTTGGCCCTTGTTACTAGGTCTGCTAGTGTGGTAACCACTGCGGCAACGGATGTTGTAGGTTGGGCCTCTGCTTCAGAGGCGCCTTCTTGGCCGTGTGAGAATGTAGGCCTAGAAAGACTTCGATCACGTCCTTGATAACCCTCAAGAGAGGAGCTATCTTGTGATGTTGTGACATCAACTTCCTCTTCTTCGGCTTCAGAGGCCGAGTAAGTGAAGCGAATGTGTGTCCCCTTTGGTAGATCAAATATCGAAGAGGGATGTGCATGAAGGGAAGATCGCTCTGAATGATCTTGGGGTTCAATATCAGAAGCAACACATGCTTCTATGTGTGTGATGGGATATGTCGAGCCCTGAGGTGAAGGGCTCTTATATCTTCATCACCTCTCTGTTGAGAGAGGGGTGATGGAAAATGTGGTTCCTCGGCTAATACATTTCCAGAGGCCCGGAAAACGGCTTCTGGATGGCTGGCTGGGGTTGGGAGTGCACTGGTTCGTCCTTGTACAATAACCCTATGGCTTTGATCGCCAGGGGTAGATGACGTGGTTGCCCTTTTGGTAGTGGGGGAAGGAATTGTATGAGTGGGGCTGGGGGAGGCACGATGATTAGCATCATCATCATTATCTTCATCATCCGATGAAGATGTCTCATGTGCTCCCTCGCTTGGTTCGGGGGACGGTTCTAATCACTCAGGGGTAGCTGCCCTCGGTTCCTGGGACAGCATAGAGCGGTCATAGGCCTAGCGTATCTCAGATGTCGATGGAATGGCATTGAGCATAGCCCTGGAGAGTGGACGGTTGATGCTGTAACCCTCCTTCGAGAGGATTGGGCGATGTCCATGCATCTTGTAGACGGGGGTGAAGGGCTCCTAAGCTGGTAGGCCATGCTTCCTCATTGCGTCCCCAATGAAGAAGGCGAGAAAGCGAGGGAAAAGAACCGCAGAGAGAGGCTTGCTAGCGGCTTGGAGTTTACATTTCTTGACCACCACCGAATGAATCTCGTTGTAGATGAGGAAGGCGTAGTCGAGGTTCAGGTTGAAGAACAGCCCATACATGATAATCATGATGTTGATGTTACCATGGTCCAATGAGCCGAGTTTGCATGTGAGAGCTTTGTTAAGGATGGAGAAGAACATGTTCCACATAAGTGGGAGGAATTGGCGTTTGAAGTCCGATACGTTGCATAGGTCACGATTGTAACCTAGCATCTTCACGAAGCGGAGGATGTCGTCGGTGGTTGGTGGTTCGTCATATTGTGCAATTCCAAGTTCCCATCGAGTGAGAATGCACAGAACCCGAGAAACCTTAGCCCGCGATATTTTGAGCGAGCATATCATATCGTTAGGGGCGTCCATGTCCTCCATTATTCCATGGATTTTTGGGTAAAAATCACACGTTTGCCAATATTGCTGGACGTACTTTATGGGTACGCCGGTGTCAGCAAGAGTGAGGGCGGGAAGAAGAATGTAGTTCTTGAAAAAGTCGATCATAACTGCAAATCGTTCGTCAAACAGTGTGTTTCGGAGTTCGATAGCGTGGTTGTTTGGCTTCATTGGTAGAAAGACGATAGCGCGACTGTCAGAGCCGGTTGATTGAACTCTGCTGTCATTGTTGTTCGATTCGTTGGAGGCAGATGAGGCCATTTTTGAGGAAGTAGCAGGTTTGTTGTTCTTCATAATATAGTTGCAGGTTTATGGAAGTGTAAAGAGAAGATGTAGGAGGAAGAAATGTATTTATAGGCGGGAATATGGTGAGGGAGTGGGGTGGGGGGTGGAAGGGAAATGATTTCTTGATTATTAAAATATGATAATCATGAAAACTTTTGGTGGTTTAGGTATTGGTGATTCGATTTGAAGAACGTGAGCCATCTTGATTGTACGTGCCATTAATGTTAGATGACACGTGTCAAGGCGGGGTTAGGGAGGGGTAAAGTTGAAAGGATGTATGGGGAACAAGCTGTATGTGTTGTCAGGCGCGTGGTATGATGACGTTATGAATTATTTGAAATAAAAAGTTATTCCAAATAATATCTTTATGAGTACGTATCCCAAAAATAATTTGAATTTAAAATCCCATCTAATTGTAAGATTAATACTAATTACGAAGTTTTGGTCTTCTAAAAACCCATGTTGTATAGTTTTTAGTCACAAAAGCTGCAATTTTGTACAATCTTGAAAATGATTTTCATTTAAGATGAGTTTTTGTATGAAAATTATTGTCATTGAACCAGAGGAGCTCTAGTTGATCATGACCCTTTGGGTGAGCAACCAGAGGAGCTCTAGTTTAACATCAATGAAGGAGTTCATTGATGAAATATATAATTGCATGATATAGAAGCCTTGGATAACAAATCAGAGGCTCTAGATAAGCATTGTTAAACCATTATATAGAACCAGAGGAGCTCTGGTTAAATACATATGTACCATTTAGGTGGCCAGAGGCTCTGGATAGTAGAACCAGAGGCTCTGGATGAAAAATGAATAAAAAAAATTAAGTGTGAAGATGAAATTGTTGCTCCCCCTCAAATGATGCATGAGTAAGGATTTTAAGGTTTTCAAAGACACCCCCTCAAACAAATAATAATGAAGAATTTGGGGACCAGAGGATCTTGTCTATAAAAGGTGGCTAAGTGGAAGGGAAGTGTATAAAAGTGTCTTTGAGACCATAGGAGCTCTGGTTCCAAAGAGAACAAAACCAGAGGCTCTGGTCTTTAGAACCAGAGGCTCTGGTTGTGAAGCAAAGAGAATGGGTATTTGAAAATGGTTAAGTGTATGTGAAAGAATATGATGGATGAACCTTTGAGACCAGAGGAGCTCTAGTTCCAAAGATTGTGAATCCTGAGGCTCTGGTTATGAAAGCAAAGGAATGAAATATGAAAGAATATGGTTAAGTCTATATGTAGGGAGAAGAGGGAAACTCTTTGGGACCAAAGGGGCTCTGGTTACAAAGAGTATGAATCCAGAGGCTCTAGTCTTTAGAACCAGAGGCTCTGGTATGGTATAGAAGGGTGTGGTGAATACCAAGTCATAGATGGGAACTTGATAGCACTGGTTTCAAAGGAATTGGAAACCAGAGGCTCTGGTCTTTGGAACCAGAGGCTCTAGGTGGGAAGGGAATACTTAGTGAATGAAAACTAAGTGTATGCCTTGGACCAGAGGGGCTCTGGGTCCAAAGGATAAATAAAATGAGGAGATGAAATGAATGAATGCTTAAGTCCAAGATTGAGACAATAAGATGTAGACTCAAAGAATTGGATTCCAGAGGCTCTGGTCTATATAACCAGAGGCTCTGGTCTATATAACCAGAGGCTCTTGTGAGTAAGAGAATACTTTGTAGAAATTACTAAGTATTTGCTTTGGACTAGAGGGGTTCTGGTTCCAAAGGTGATGGAGATTGTTTGCCAAAAATTAATCGATGTGTATCTAAATTGCCAAAGGCTCTGGTCTTTATGACCAGAGGCACTGGTATAGGATACTTGGAGTTTATGGCTAAAATTTTATATATCACTTATAGGCATAACCATGAGATATTGAAGATCTCTAGTTACAAGCTAATGAGTGCCTTTAAGTGGTGAGATTCAGCATACCCATCTTGCTGACTAGGAATAAAAATCTTTTCTCATCAAGAGCTTTTGTGAAAATGTCAGCAAGTTGAATCTTAGTTGGAACAAAATACATTTCTATATTACCTTTTTCAACATTATCTTTCAGAAAATGGTACCTTACATCGATGTGCTTGGTCTTGGAATGTTGCACTGGATTTGCATAGATTGCTATGGCACTCTTGGAGTCACAGAGGATAGGGATTTTGTCATAATGGAAACCATAGTCCTTAAGCTGAGTCTTCATCCGGAGAACTTGTGAACAACAACTAGCAACAGCAACATACTATGCTTCTGCTGTGGATGTTGAGACACAATTTTGTTTTCTGGATGTCCAACTTACTAGCTTGTCCCCCAAGAGTTGACAGCTTCCAGACGTACTCTTTCTATCAAGCTTGCAACCTGCATGATCTGCATCTGTGTAGGCTATTAAATCAAAGCCAGAGTTGTTTGGATACCAGAGACCCAATGATGGAGTTCCCTTAAGGTATCGAAAGATCCTCTTGACTGCAGAGAGATGCGATTCTTTAGGATTTGATTAATATCTTGCACAAAGACATGTGGCAAACATTATATCTGGTCTACTAGCTGTTAGATATAGGAGTGATCCAATCATGCCTCTATAGGTTGTTACATCCACAGGTTTGCCTGATGGATCAGCAAATAGCTTAGCTCCTGTAGCCATAGGTGTTCTCATCGATGATGAATTTGAGAGAGAGTGTTTCTTCAGAAGGTCAGTCACATATTTGGACAGATTGATGAAAATTCCTTCTAAAGTTTATTTGATTTGAAGATCAACGAAGAAGCTTAGTTCTTTTATCATATTCATCTCAAATTTACTTTCATCAATTCTGAGAATTTTTTGCAATATTTTGCATTTGTAGAACCAAATATGATATCGTCCACATATATTTGAACAAGTAAGATGTCACCTTTATTCTTTTTGAGAAAGTGGGTTGTATCGATTGTACCTTTTTTGAAACCGTTGTTGATGAGAAAGGTAGATAGAGTTTCATACCAGACCCTGGGTGCTTGCTTCAGCCCATAGAGAGCTTTATCCAGAAAGTAGACATAGTCTGGATGTTTTGGATCTTCGAACCCAGGAAGCTGCTGCACGTAGACTTCTTCTTGAAGTTTGCCATTGAGGAAGGCAGACTTGACATCCATCTAATAGACCTTAAACCTTTGTGAGCGGCGTAGGCTAGGAACATTCTGATGGGTTCAAGTCTTGCAACGGGAGTGAATGTTTCATCATAATGAATCCCTTTTTCCTGGCGGTAGCCTTTGGCAACAAGCCTGGCTTTGTTCCTTATTACGATGCTATCTTCGTCCTTCTTGTTTTGGAAGACCCATTTACTTCCTATGGTCGTCTTCCCTTTGGGTAGAGGCATAAGGGACCATACTTTGTTTCATTCAAACTGGAGTAATTCTTCTTGCATTGCGTCTATCCAGTTTGGGTTTTGTAGGGCTTCTGAAATCTTCTTTGGTTCTATCATGCTCAAAAAGTTGGCAAAGAGGCATTCATTTGCTGTGGCAGATCTCGTCTTGATACCAGAGGTTGTATCACCAATGATTTGGTGGTGTGGGTGGTGTGGGTGATCTTTTGTCCACTTGGTGCTTGATTGAGGTTCTGGAGCAACAGGATGCAGCTCGTCATCGACTGATGGAACTGCTTGCTCCCCCTCTACGAGATCATCTCTAGAGTTAGATTCTGGATCTTGATAGTGATCTGAAGACACAAAAGAAGTATATTGTGAAGTAACATGAGTTTCTATAAGAGATGTACCTTTAGCTTCGGAGACTTCATGATCTTCATCGATTCTATAGATAGATTTTGCAGTGGGCACATTTCCAGAGATTACTTCTTCATCGAAGATGTCTTCAAATAATTGAGCTAGCTCTGATTCATTTGGTTTGGCAATTGATGAATCATATGCTCTTCTTTGAAGTCCGAGTTCTGAACTGTTGTATCCAAAAGTCATTGATGTGGAATCATCAAAGGACACATTGATGCTTTCGATGACGATCTTTGCCTTTTGATGTAGACTCTGTAGGCTTTGGCGGTTTGATAATAGCCCAAAAAGATTCCTTCATCAGCTTTCTTGTCAAACTTGCCAATATATTCTTTATCATTGAGTACAAAGCATTTGACCCAAAGACATGAAAATATTTGACATTAGGTCTTCTGGTGTCTTTTGTTAATGATTGATCGATTTTGGGTGAAGCAGGCAGTTGAAATTGCTTCAGCCCAGAATGTGATGGGTAACTTCGATGAAGCAAGCGTGGTCCTTGCTGCTTCCACTAAGGTTCGATTCCTTCGCTCTACCACTCCATTTTGTTGTGGAGTTCTTGCAGATGAGAAGTTTTGTGTAATGCCTTCACTGAAGAGGTAGTCATCAATTTTAGCATTTTTGAATTCAGTTCCATTGTCGCTTCTAACCTTCACTAGTTTTTGTTGTAGAAGGACTTGAAGCCTTTTCATCACTCCAATGAGTAGGTCTGGAACGTCTGATTTCTGCTTTACAAATTCAACCCAAGTGTATCTGGAGTATTCATCGACCAATACTAGTATATACTTCTTTCTAAAGAGACTTTGGGTTGATATAGGCCCACAGAGGTCTATATGAATCATGTCCAAGGGCTTGGTGCAGGATGTTTTGATTTGGTTTTATGTTAAGCCCATTTTAGCTTTCCCATCTCACATGCAGAGCAAAGATGATCTTTTTCGAATTTGAGATCCAGAATTCCCTTGACCAACTTCTGTGTGGCTAATTTTCGTAGTGCATCAAAGTTAAGGTGTGAGAATTTCTGATGCCGTAGCCAATTTTCATCGCTCTTATGGGAAACAAGATAAAGGGTGTCTTGTTCCATTGAAGACTCAAAATCTAGAAGATATAGATTTACTTCTCTCTTTGCTTTGATGATTGTTTGTCGGGCATCGTTTCTATTATACAGAAACCTTTGCGAAACCTGACTTCAAGACCCTTGTCGCAGAACTGGCTTATGCTTGATAGGTTGTGCTTCAATCCTTCGACATAAGCCACTTTGCTGATGGAGATGTTGCCTTTGATGAGAGTGCCATATCCTTTGATAGTGCCCTTGCTGTT
>NW_020200951.1:91893-93825 GCF_001531365.2 Cynara cardunculus var. scolymus
GATTCATCAGCTGATGGTTCCTCATTTGGATTCTCTTTTTCATCAACAGTACTTGCTGATGGAGAGGAATTGACAATCAGATATTTTTGTTTAACCATAGGATTTCCATCGGTTTCTGATTGAGATGTGTCATTTCTTCCATCAAAATTCTTACTTGTACGGTTCTCGTATACCACATTTTCAAAGTTCTATCATGAAACGACAGTTTTTCCATCGACTTTAACTCTTTTAAAATTTGCTTTTGGTTTTCGAGTAAAGTCAGGTTTTTGAATGCATCCAAGTTTGAAAGTGGATTCAAGCGTGGATTTCTTTGATTCGATGAAAGAGTCCAATTCATTGAATCCAATCCCTTGACTGTCCATTTGACCATTTAATTTTTCATATATGTCTTGGGCATCTTTATACTTCTTCATCAGAAGTTCATTGGTTTGAAGCTTCTAGTGAACAATTTCCCGTTCTTTTTGAAAGAAATCTTTAAGAGCTACTGAATTTAGTCTCTCTGCCTCGGATTCCTTTAAGGCCTTTGTTTTCTTTTCTAGGTCCTTAGTTATTCGTTTGTTTAATTGCAGAAGTTTATCTTCATCTGATTTCTTAAGTGTGTTGATGCGAGTATTTTCCTTTGCAAGGTCAACTTTTTCTTCGGTTAGAAGATCAGTTTCTCTTTTGTAGAAACCTGCTTCTTTTTCCGCTTTTATCTTCTGAAAGTTTTATTACCCTTTGTGACAATCCTGCTTTTTGTGATTTCAGGTCAGTACCTTAATTCGGTACCTTTATTGAAAACTAAGTCTTTCTACGATTTAGCCCTGATGATCTGAGATCATCTTGCTTATCTCCCAAGATTAGTTGTTAGATCATGTTTCAGCAGGTAGCTAACCAAGTTGGTTTATGCAATGCCAAATAGTCTTGAAATGTTTCGCATAAAATAAGGACGATATTTAAATTCCAAAGTTCCGATTTCTTTTATATATAGTTGCCAATTAATTTAAAGAGTGGTGTCTTCTTTAAAATCTTTTGTCTATTTATTTCGTTTATGTAATTTAGTGGGGTTTTATTATTTAGAAAAATAAAAACATTTTGGGCTTAGGCCTTTAGAGGCCAGCCCATTCCTTCTCAAGAAGCCCCCATATAAATACCCTTCCCCTTTTGAAAATTCTTCATTCTCCAAAACTTCAGCTATTCCGTTTTTTTCTCTCTCTCTAACTCCATTACCTTCCAAGCGGTTCTAATCTCCTTGCAAAACTCAAGGACTCTTGCTGTTCGTGAGACTTGTTCGTGTCATTATGTCAAGAAAATGTATGTTTTAATGTTGTCCTATTTTCTTTTAGATGTCCGAAAGTCTTTATCCTTCTCTCTACTTGATTTTTTAAGTAAAATTTTGGGATTTGAAGATGAGAGATTATTCATCCAAGACCTGCATGTGTCTTCGTTGGGATAATAATCTATGACCCATGTTCTTTAATCTCTAAGAAAGAAGGGGAGAATCCTTGCATGTGAAAGTCCAATCATAATCTCGGATGATAGAATCTTGCATGCATCTTTAAATCAGTTTTCTCAATCTTGTAAACTCGCTGGAATCGGAATTTTATTTGTTTTATTTTTCTGGAATTTCTTTGAAGATGATGTTTTGTGTTAGAGTTTTGATTCTCGAAAATGTTGAGCTTGAGACCCMTCYCCATCATTRCTACCATTCTTGGGCATGCAACCGGTTTTGGGAGGCGTGCGACTCAAGGATGTAAAATTTTGAAAAGAGTGTTAAACCCACTCAAAATCTCTTGATTTTGAGATTTGGCGGCTGTCATCATTATTTTGGGATGACATTTAATGATGTCATTATTAGGATTTTGGAAGGTTCCTTTTTATTTAATAATAAAATATCGGCCTTATTTTATGAAAACGCTTGATGGCTTTGCATTGGGAACAACTTTGTTCTAC
>NW_020200951.1:94966-98783 GCF_001531365.2 Cynara cardunculus var. scolymus
TCGCTTAAGCAGAGCCTGATCACCTATGCTTAATTTATATGTAAAGAGAAAAACTTAATCGATCTGAACAAATGTATGCTCCAGCAAATGAAATGGTTATGAAAGGATGAGTTTTGTTGCATTTTTATGAATATCCGATTCCTAGGACCAGAGCCAAAGGAAATGGATTCCTTGATTTTCGTTAAGTGTCCGTGTAGAACCAGAGGATCGATTTAAGGATTACTTAGAATTTCTCTAAGTATAGATATTGCCACAGAGGCTCTGGTATCGCAACCAGAAGCTCTGGTAAAAGCGAGTAGAAGAACCAGAGGATCGATGGAAGGATTACTTAGAATTTCTCTAAGTATAGATATTGCCACAGAGGCTTTGGTTTCGCAACCAGAGGCTCTGGTAAAAGCGAGTAGAAGAACAAGAGGATCGATGGAAGGATTACTTAGAATTTCTCTAAGTATAGATATTGCCACAGAGGCTCTGGTATCGCAACCATAAGCTCTGGTAAAAGAGAGTAGAAGAACCAGAGGATCGATGGAAGGATTACTTAGAATTTCTCAAAGTATAGATATTGCCACAGAGGCTCTGGTATCGCAGCCAGAAGCTCTGGAAAGGGTGAGCAGAAGAACCAGAGGATTGATGGACGGATGGCTTAGTGTTTTTCTAAGTATAGGAGTGGAACCAGAGGCTCTAGTCTTGTTACCAGAAGCTCTGGTAAATGCACTATGAGAAACCAGGGGCTCTAGCTTTATTACTAGAAGCTCTGGTAAGTGCTTCAGGAGGAACCAGAGGAACGATGGATGAAAGATCTATAATTATTCTAAGTAAGAAGGTTAAAGCCAATGATTGATAAAGATAGAATTCCTTTGGATTGTCAGAAAACCGATGGATACGAAATCCTTCTCTAAGGACTTTAGTGCAACCAGAAGCTCTGGTCTCACGACCAGAAGCTCTAGTAATGTAACCAGAGGTGTTGTCCAGAGAATCCAGCATGATTGTCATGACTTAGGTTTGTTTAGAAACTTCTATTGTATCACTAAGCTTTTGCTAGAGGACGCACTTTAGTAACCAAGATTGTTCATGTCGTAGATCTCTACAATGTCTTCGGATCTGAGTGAATATTCTGCTGATGAATCCGGTTATGTAGTTGGTCGCTCAAGAAGAAACTCAACGCGCAACGAAGAAATTGACCCGTACGAGCAAGATACGGCATCAAGTGACGCAGCTGCCACGCCTCAAGTATCTTACCTACCCCCAACGGAGCCGGTACCTGACGTTCCGCCACGAACCCATCATGGCCCAAGAATCAGAGTCACGCCCAGAAAGCGTGTCCCACTACCGCAGCGGGTGACATTCGAGAACTCTCAGAGGGTCGTAGGGGAGCCATCCCGACCCCATGTAGGGAGCAGAATGACCCAAATCGTGACCGGGGTACCTACGTCCTACTCCCAAGGGATGAATCCAACTGAAAGAAATTGGGTGAGGAGGATTGCTGCTGACACATAGGTGCACCAGACCCGACTGGGTTATCATCATCACATCCTTAACAACCTGTCCGATGTGATGGAAGCACATCACCAGAGCCTAATAAGGAACAGAGATGCTACTGTTACAGCCAGGCGGGAAATTAGAAAATTGTATGGATCGTTGGTAATTTGTGGTATGATGATGTTAGTATTGGGAATAGCCATAGGATGGATGTTGTTCTAGATTAAGAAGGAAGGATAGAACACTTGCTCCTATGTACTGTTGATAGAAATCCTGTTTTGTACCCCTCCACCATTTTATCAGTGCATGAACACCTTTTGAAGAATGCTTATTACGTCAATTTATTGCACGAATGAGTTTACTCTATTTTGGTTTTGGTAATACCTGATTATTCTCCATCTGAATAACACTTTTGGTATCATCAAAATATCTGAGAAGCTATCACTCTTGTTTTGCCATCAAACTTATGAATTCCATTCTGAATATGATCCAAAGAAATGCAGCCAAGAAGGGAGAATCCCGATATAGCGCAACTCGTGTCAGATCAACTTATTGCCGCACTTCCCAATATAGTCAGCCAAGTGGCTGCTGGTTTGAACACCAACCAACCCTCAAACTTTGAGTCTAGGCCTCCTCGGGAGTGCACTTACAAGACATTTAGAGCTTGCAACCCCAAAGAATTCAATGGAACTAAAGGAGCAGTGGGATTACTATCATGGCTCGAGAGCATGGAGTCTGTCCTTCACATAAGCAAATGTACTGAAGGAAATAAGGTAGAATATGCGGCATGCCTATTGCAAGGGCGCTCACTTGGTGGAACACTTTAGTACAAACCAGAGGCCGAGAAGCGGCTAACCAACTCTCCTAGGAAGAATTTAAGAAAATGCTAAAGGATGAATACTGCCCGCGAAGTGAACTCCAAAAGCTGGAAATGAAGTTATGGAACCTCGAAATGAAGGGAGACAATATTTCTGCATACACAACGAGATTTCATGAATTGGCAAACCTGGTGCCGCACCTTGTGACACCAGAAGAAGCCCGTATAGAAAGATATATTTGGGGATTGTCTCCAAAAATAAGGGGAAACATCACCTCGGCCAACCCAAAGACTCTCCAGGAGGTAATAGAGATTGCCACCAAGCTTACGAATAATGTTGTGCGATCCGGAGGGTTTGCCAAAAAAAAATGAAAGTTGGAGGAGCATGGGGATCGAAGAATTGGAGGGAAATCTGACAGAAGTAGGAGGGTAACAAGGAATTTTGGAGCTCAAACACAGGTGGTAGGAAAGGACGATGCAGTTAGATGCAATAAGTGCAAATTTCTGCATCGAGGGAACTACATCATCTGCCAAAGGGGTCATCTAGGGGGCCACACGGCAAAGGATTGCCGGAAACGGTTATGTTTCGACTGTGGAAGTCCAGACCACATAAGGAATGTTTGCCCAAAAAGGAAAGCAAGGGCAAAGGCAAACCAGACTCGGCATGTTAGTACAGGCAACTCAGAAAGTCAGGCTCGAGGCAGAGCATTTGAATTGGGAACCAGGGAAGCCATAGAGGATCCCAACGTAGTTTCAGGTATGTTTCCTCTAAATAATGAGTTTGCATCGGTTCTATTTGACTCAGGGGCAGACATAAGTTTTGTGTCACTAGACTTTAAGCAGAAAATTAATTTAAAGCCCCAGAAATTGAAAAACGCCTTTGTAATCGAGTTTGCCAATGGTCAGGAATTCAAAGCTAGAAATGTAATTCACTCTGAAGTTAGCCAATGAGGACTTTAGCATAGACCTTATACCGATCGAACTAGGAAGTTTCGACGTAATTGTAGGCATGGATTGGCTATCCAAAAATCAAGCTGAGATTGTTTGTTCAGAAAAGCTTATTCGAATTCCTCGAGGGGGAAAGGAACCAATTGTGGTGCAGGGAGACAAGTTAGATCGAATGATTAAGCTGGTATCCTGCATGAAGATGCAGAAGTAYCTGAAGAAGAATTACACTGCRTACCTGGCCCATGTAATTGATGGAAGGATCAAGGAGAATAGTATTGAGGACTTACCTGTAGTTCGAGAGTTTTCCGATGTTTTCTCTAAAGATTTACCAGGCCTGCCCCCACAAAGACAAGTTGAATTCGGTATCGACTTAATTCCTGGAGCTGCTCCAGTGGCAAGGGCACCATACACTGCAAGAGATGTCGACCCAACTTCAGAACTTGCTAGACAGAGGATTCATAAGACCAGGTTACTCACCTTGGGGTGCACCAGTACTATTCGTTAAAAAGAAAGATGGGTCAATGCGTATGTGCATTGATTATAGGGAACTTAATAAGTTGACCATCAAGAATA
>NW_020200952.1:0-2111 GCF_001531365.2 Cynara cardunculus var. scolymus
AAAAAGAAGAAATCGAAGAAGGCCCAACCCGCAGAGGTTGAGGTCACAGAGGCTGCAATCCAAGAAAGCCCAGCAGAGGCTGCTCCTAAGCGCAAAAGGTTGCGCAAGACTGTTCAAGTAGAGTCCCCAACAGAGCAAATTCACGATGTAATCTTCGACCTACAACAAGGGTTTATAGCACCCACAGAGGTGGCAGATTTGGGGACAGAAGTCGTATTAGACGACGAAGAAGAAGAATTGGAGTTAGATGAGGGTGAAAAAGATGTCGAAGGCACACATCCAAGCCCCCCTCCCAGTGCAACCCACATTTCTATGGACCCTGTTCTATAGGGAACCCCTATTGAAAAAAGCGTGCAGATGCTGAGCCCTAAACCAGCAAACCTCGCAGAGGACATTCTTTCGTCCTCTGTCGAATGCACAGTCCGGGAACCTCAATCTACTCCAACATCGTCTCAAAAGGATGCTGGTTTTACAATAAGAGTCCATTCGCCCAAGGACTCGTCATAACCCAGAGAGGCATTCGTTGCCCCTCCACACTTGAGTGAAGAACCAAGTTATGCTTCAGAGGCATACGAGAGATTCAAAGAGACTGCGGGTCTAGAACGCCCAAAGTCTCCACTCGATCCCTTTGCCGAGTTAGGCTCTAAACCTACTAGGCACGACATCGACAGAAAACTGGTAGGCTCTCCAATTGGAGATGTTCGAGGATCCGGTGGAAGTCCCCGAGATGACACCGTAAAATCAGTCACTGAAGGCGCCTTACACTCCAAGGCTACTAGTTCACCATGTGTTGGTGATCTAGGTTCCCCGAGTACTTATGTGACGAAGGAGGAGTTACAAACCTTCGCCACAGAGGTATTTAAGAGGATGGATAAGTTGAAAAGCTTGTTCTCCTTCGCACCGGCGACAGAGGCTCTTACACCTCTAACAGAGGCTCTAAAGGAGTTGACTTCCACAACTTCTTAACTCAAGGAGACCTTATCAACCCTTTAGAGCTCTGTCCTCAAGAAAGATGATCTAACAGAAGCCTTCAGTGCACTGTCCCTCAACCCCTCTTCAATCCATACGCTCAAAACAGAATTAACAGAGGTTGTCGCCCAATACGCTGCAGACATAGTTTTCGCCGGCTACACGGACTACTCTGTATTCAAGAATGAGATCAAAGAGATGTTCTCCTCTGTGGTCACTTATGGCATCGAGTCTTCATCCTCCAGGGCTAACATTAACCATCTAGCCACTCGCAGAGAGCTAGACGCAATGGTAGAAGCCCTTGGAGAGACCGTGCAGGAATACAACGATCATCTTCTTAAGGAAGCCCGAGCAACCAACGAATCAATAAGAGACTGCACAAAGAAACTCATCGTAGAAGGTAACAACTTCAGAAATAAGATATATCGCTGCGTCTCTAAAATGAAATGGGCCACAGAGATGGACATCAACAATGCCTCTGTGAATGCTGAGATGGTCATTGAAAAGATGGAGAAGGCGGCTTCCAAAGTTCTAAGGCGATTGAAGAAGGCTCCCCTCACTACATGCAAGACAGAAGCCACTCAAATCCATGATGATCAGGGAGGCAAGGACCCTGATCGTCATGAGGGGGAGAAAAAGACAGAACCAAAGAAGACAACCTCTGCCAAACCACTAAAAATAGTGGACTCTGCTGCTGCCCTATTCTCAAAAGACAAATCTCCAGAGCCTAAGGGGAAAGGCAAGGGTAAAGCAGTAGAGGAGTCGCCACAGAAGGAGTCAAGCTCTGGCACGGTGGAGGAGATCAATGAAGAAGAATATGATGACCTTGATCTTGTTCGAGCATTAAAGGCTTCTTTGGCAGAGGCACAGACGAAAAAGGGCAGAGCCCCCATCCCCAGAGTCGGAGAAGGCTCTTCTTCCAAACTTGCAAAAATACCGGAAGAAACGTCCACGGGTACGTTTGACGCTCTGGTAGGAACTGTCAAGCCAATCCTACCAGAAGGGTCTACCCAGAGGCCTATACTCGAAGAAGAATCCAGAACGCCAGAGTCTGCCATGGTGGGGAGGGTATCTGAGATCCTTGAATCCATGAACAAGATTCCTACACAAAGGGTGCGCACAGAGCCCGTAACCACTGTTGA
>NW_020200952.1:3156-7140 GCF_001531365.2 Cynara cardunculus var. scolymus
AGAGGACTAACGACAGAAGCCTTATATTCGAGCAAGTAAAGTGTGACAGAACCTCTGATATCTCTCACAGAGGTTCTGGAAAATGGTCCTCTGTCAATAAGAACATGCAAGTCAATTACAGCAGAGCCTCTAAGATGGCTCACAGAGGGTCTGCGGATTTCGTCTTCTGTGAAGATTATGTTCCAATTGTTTTTCAATGGTTATTAGCTGCATGTGCTTCTCACGTGACTAGGACTTAATCGACTTTATTTGGACGACTCAGATGAAGACACGCGTCAAGATCTGATCTCTAAGGTCATTAGGAACTAGTATAAATAGCGGCTAAGGCCTTTGTAATTGTAGTGCTTCCCGTATTGTAATCGTCATATTTTCAATTGAATGAATTGAAAAACCTTTGAAGCAATTCTCCTGCATTCATCTTCTTCTTCATCTTGACTGTGTGTTCTTGATTTATTTACTCTGTTCTGTTCATATTATTGTTTCCGCTGCACTTTAATCATCTTAGAGTTCATTCAGAGTATTAGATCAATATCAAAACTGAATTTCGGATCCAACAATAGCATTAATAAATCCATAACTCCAACTTTTGATAAATCAAGTGGTCACTCAAATGGGACTTTTGTATTTTAACTTAAAAGTTTATAATATCAACTTTATTTTATTAAAAGCATTTCTAAAATATTTGGCATTACACGAGTTAACTGTATCTGATCTCCCACTGAGGCGTGATCTAACAAATTAAACTTGGGAGTTAAGCTAGAAGAATTCAAATCGCTGAGACCAGATCCTATAGAAATATAATTTCTAAATTTAGGATCTATAATAAAATGCTAACTGAAACTCCGAAATGACAGAATGTCACAACAAGAATGAATGAAATCCTCCGCGTAAGCCATCAATTCAAGAAATAGTAAGTAGATCTTTTCAAATTCACTTGTTTAATCTTTTCAGATTAAGGGAATGGAAGATAACAACCAATTTCAACGTATGAAATTGTTTTCAATCTTATAGAAAGATTGGCCTGTGAGTATAACAGATATACTCAGTACAACGGACGTACTGTATATATAGAAAAATTGGCCTGTGAGTACAACGGATATACTCAGTACAATCAATGAATGAATGATGCGACAATGATCAGATTATTCGGTATG
The DNA here is from genome assembly GCF_001531365.2 of Cynara cardunculus var. scolymus. NCBI lineage: Eukaryota > Viridiplantae > Streptophyta > Magnoliopsida > Asterales > Asteraceae > Cynara > Cynara cardunculus. Next base: position 4,311 of record NW_020200952.1, read on the forward strand.
TGAGAGAAATGAATGTAGATCTGTAAGTACGAGTTTATAGATTCTGATTAAAAAAATGAAAATGTATATCAATCAAAGTAAAAATTGAAAAACAACCTTTGAATACAAACGAGTGTATTATCATCGAAAATGATTTATATAAGAGATGTCATAATGACAGTTTGAAGAATAGCTGAAACAGGTATTGGAGTTATGTATGATGAGAAATTACGCAAGTAAAATCTTAGGAAATAGCTGTTCAGAAAATGTATTTGTTTTCTCAAAACAAATCATTTTCCAAAAACATTTAATAAAAACTTCTAGAGACTCCCCTAGAAAGTTGATTTCAGTAATGTTTCAGTTTAACTCAAAAGAATAAAAATGGAAACATGTTTAGCACGGGTTCTAAACTGGGTGTTTAGAAACCACACTCGGTAAAGCACGGGTCCTAAACTGTATTTTTCAGAAGCCATTTTGGAATAGATTAAAACTCCCCCTGCATTGGTGTATCATTGATATCATATTCTGATCAGCACAAGCTTGACACACCTGCAAAACCAGATTAAATAGATTTTGGTACCCAAATGAATTTGGGTCCTATTTTGTTAGTATCGGGCTGGGGTATGTTGTAAATTCCAAACCATCTATTTCTATTTGATATCTTCTTTTTAGCACATTGAACAAGATGATCAGAAATAAAATATGACCCATACCAGTTATTATGATCATACCTGTTCTTACCTTTCGAACTATTTTGATAGTTGTTATCTCCATGCCACCTGTTGAACTTTTTCTTATTGACAAATTCATTAGTTCTGCATGTTGAGCACATAATTCTTCTCTTGCTAAGATTGATCAGATCATTAGTGAATCTCACAATGCAAGGAAGAACATAACTAGTAACAACAGATGTATGATATGAAACAGAATCAGCTTTATTAACCCAAATGCTTTTAGTTTTAGAAAATTTATTGAGTGATCCGATAACATACGCTTGATAATACTGATTAGAAAAATGAGAATAGTTCTTAGAAACAGTCAATTTAGGGCTACTTGAGTAATTGTTCTATATGGAACAGTCATAGAAGCTGGTTTTACACTATGATGGAGAACCAATTGAGCTTTGGGCACAAGAAAAGTCTTTGACCTTCTGTAAAAGCTGGTCTCTTTCAGCAGTAACTAAATCAAAGTTAATTTTAAGTTCTGTTCTCATCTTCAGCTTAGTCTCAAGGCCTGTCTCCAGATCAGACAATTTGATTGTATTATCCAGGAGTTTACCTTCTAACTCCTTTTGAAACATTTCAAACTTTCTCTTCTGATTTATCAACTCTTTTTTTTCTTCATCTGAGCTGCTCTTATCATTCTCAAAAGCGATGTCAAGCCACTTTTTTCTTATTAGCAAGCTCCTTAGCAATAACTGTATATTTCTTTGAATTATTTATTTTCTCAAGAGTAAATTGTTTCTTTTCTTCATCTAAAGCTTTCTACTTTAGAGCAATGCTTCCAGATAACTTCTTTATTTGGCACTGACATTCTTCTGTAATGTCTTTCTTCTCTTTATCATGCTTGGCCCATTCCAAGATGATTAGCTGTTCAAAATCAGATATTTGCTTTAACAACAATTTGGCGTTCAGCTCGAGAGAGTTTATCTTATCTCAAAAAATATACGTTCAGCTCCAATCTTTTCTCTAATTCATACATTTTCTTCTTCTCCTTTTCAAACTCCATTCTTTCAGAACTTAAACTCTTCTCAGCTTTCAGAGCTTTTTCCTTCTCTAACTCCAGTAATTTCTATAACTCACTCAACTCACTCTCAGATTTATAAAATTTATCAGTTAAGTCCTCTATTTTTTTACTATTCTTCCCAAAAGAATTCCTCTCTGTTTTGCATCTCTTGAAGTTTGTTAACCATATCTTTATTATCTTTACTCCTAGTTCTTAAATCATCATCATAGTCTTTCCTCACGGAACTCAGAGTTTTCTCAAGTTTATTCATTTTATTCATGAAATCATTCTCAACTTTTTCTAATACTACTTTATGCTCTTTTTGTAAATTTGCAATAAAATCCACATTAGCATGATTCTCGTAAAACATGTTAAGATATTTCTCCCTATAACTCTGTAATTCTCTCCTTCAACTCCTTATTCTCCTTCTGAAGAAAATATGCCATTGAGAAAATTAAGATTGATCAACTATAGAATCTATGCAGTTAAAAAAATGATCAAAGAAATACACAAAAAAATATCACAGAATTACACTTCACACAATTTCTGAAAATTCAAACTGGTTAAAAAAATGAACTTAAAACTCTCAAATGTTGATAAACCCTCAAGTCTAAGTCTTATCCACTCAAAGCTTGTCACACCCCATTAAAGTGGAAACACGAGATGTAACAGGTAAGCGTGTCACAGCAACAGACAATAAATAACACCATAAGTTTTACAAGATTACATCCATAACCAAGTTGGTGTTTGAATACTTCTTTACAAAAGATACAAAATAATCTTAATCGGTGTCATCACATATATGCTCCAAAAACTTCCATTCTTACATTTTTCCTAAAAAGCATGAACATAAAACAACGTTAACTACAAAGAGTTGGTGAGTTCAAGGGTTTTCATATGCACAAAACATTACAATGCATAAATCATTTACTTGCAAACTTATACATAAACTTTTGCACATAATAAAAGTAAATCTACCACAATGTTTAAAAACTTGAGACACTACCGAGCCTTTCCGGACCAATGTGCCCCATTATTTTACGAACGACCATAAGTAGCCCGTACACTCACTTAGGTCCCACATTTCGTAGTAGTACTAATTCAGCGGTGGTCCAAATTCCACATG
>NW_020200952.1:8380-14968 GCF_001531365.2 Cynara cardunculus var. scolymus
CTTTCATTGAGTTCAAAGTTCGTGGATCATAGATTATCATCATTTTGAAGACATTTTCATGTCTTTGATGTATAATCTCCCCTTTTTGAATTCTCTAGAAATTTTAATTACAAGAACGAGATGTAGGTGTAAAAAAATGAGAATCTTTGTTATTATATAAGGGTAAGGTAACTAATCTAATGCCTTTTGCTTGAAATCTTGAATATTCTTCAAGATTGACAAATTTTTAATGATGCTTGAAGATGAACTCGGCGGGAGGGGTTTGATTTAGAGGGAGAGGTTTGGGAGAGGAAAGGTTTATGCAAAATGAGGATGAAAATGAGAGTTTTCAAAGAATGTGGGGTATTTTATATGTGGGTTTTAAATGTGAATAAAAGGGCCGGCCTCTTAAGGCACAAGTCCATAAAAAAATTTATTTTTCTTTTAAACAAAATAAAGCCCATTTAAATTATAACAAAAGACAATTTGTCAAATATTGATAAAAATATCATTATTAAATCAATGTTCCACATTTTTGGAAAAATTATTTGGACATTCGAATGAGACTTTTATATTTTAATTTGGACTTATAATATCAACTTTATTATATTTGGAGCATTTTTAATATATTTGGCATTACATAAGTTAACTTTATCAGTTACCCATCGAAACAAGGTTTTCTGAACTATATTTTGGGACCTAAGCCAAATGAATTCTAATCAACATGACTAGATCCTAATAAAATATAATTCTAAATATAGAAACCCCATAAAGGTGCTAACCTGACGCTCCAAAAATGACGGATGTCAAAGTCTCCCCATGCTAGAAAAATTTCGTCCCGAAATTTCGTTTGTCAGTCCTTAACTTTGGACTCGATTGAGAACAAGTGGAGGTACTTTCTTTTCATAAAATCCTCTCTTTCCCACGTATACTCCGTTCCATGCCTCGAAGTCCAAAGAACTTTTACAATTGGGATTTTACTACGCCTCAACTGCTTGACTTCTCTATCCATGATTTCTATTGGTTTTTCAACGAAGCGCAGATGATCATTAATTTGTACATCTCCCAACGGTATGACCAGTGTTTCATCGGTTAAGCACTTTTTGTGATATTATACATGAAATGTATCATGAATAGCGCTCAGCTCTTGTGGCAGTTTTAACTTATATGCCACTGGTCCAATTCTCTCAGATACTTTAAATGGACCTATATACCGGGGACCCAATTTACTCCTTTTCCCAAAACGTCCCTTCTAGGGTAAGACTTTTAAGAGTACTTTATCTCCTTTTTGAAACTCTAATGGTTTCCTTCGGTTGTCAGCATAACTTTTCTGGCGATCTCTTGCAGCCTTGAGTCCATCCTTGATAATTACAATCTTGTCAGTAGTCTCCTGGATGACGTCAGGTCTAGTTAATTGTCGATTGCCAATCTCCAGCCAACTAAGTGGAGATCTGCACTTGCGTCCATATAATGCTTCATAAGGCGCACACTGAATACTGGCATGGTAGCTGTTGTTGTATGCAAATTCGACTAACGGAAGGTGCATATCCCAGCTTCCACCAAAATCTATGGCGCATGCGCGTAACATGTCTTCCAGAGTCTAGATTGTTCTTTTCGTCTGTCCATCCGTTTGAGGGTGGTATGAAGTATTTAGATCTGGACGTGTACCCAACCCTCCTTGAAGTGATTGCCAAAATCTTGACATAAATCGACTATCCTTATCCGAGATAATGGAGATAGGTACTCCATGCCGAGTAATGATTTCATTTATATAAATCTGAGCCATCATCTCCATCGTATAATCTTCTCGGATTGGTAGAAAATGAGCAGATTTCGTCAGTCGATCTATAATCACCCAGATTGTATCATGGCCTTTCCAAGTTCTGCGCAACTTTGTGATGAAATCCATTGATATTTGTTCCCACTTCCATTGGGAAATCTCGGGTTGTTGAAGTAGACCAGATGGTTTTTGGTGTTCAGCCTTGACCATTGCACAAGTTAACCACTTGCTTACATACAGTGCAATGTCTTTCTGCATTCTAGGCCACCAATAGTGTTCCTTAAGATCCTTATACATCTAATCCGTTCCCGGGTGGACTAAGTATTTAGATCGATGGGCTTTATTCAATATTATGGATTTAAGATTGCCAATCTTATATATCCAAACCTTGTCTCCCAAGTAATACACTCCATCTGATTTCAGTTGAAACTTAGTCTCTATGTGGTGTAGGGTCTCATTCTTCAAATTCTCCTTCTTTAATGCTTCCTTTTGATCCTTGAGAATTTGTGCCTTCAGACTTGTGTTTACCATTGYTCCCAAAGCCCTCACCCTTGTTGGTTTAACTCTTTCCTTCCTACTTAGAGCATCGGCTACCACATTTGCTTTGTCGGGATGGTACTTGATTTCATAGTCGTAATCATCAAGCAGTTCAACCCATCTTCTTTGTCTCATATTTAACATTTTTTGATTGAAAATGTGTTGAAGGCTTTTGTGATCAGTAAACACAGTGCACTTGGTACCATAAAGGTTGTGTCTCCAAATCTTAAGTGCAACTACTACGGCCCCCAGTTCTAGGTCATGCGTAGTATAGTTCTTCTCGTGCAATTTGAGTTGCCTTGAGGCATATGCAATGACCTTATCTTTTTTCATTAGTACGCATCCTAAGCCTTGATGTGATGCGTCACAATATACCACAATGTTTTCCGAACCTTCTAGTAAAGATAAAATAGGTGCATTACATAGCTTATTCTTAAGAGTATTAAATGCCTCTCTTGTTTTTCTCCCCAAACAAACTTCTTGTCTTTTTGAGTTAAGGCTGTGAGTGGTTGCGCAATTTTTGAGAAATTCGCAATAAATTGCTGATAGTATCCTGCCAAACCAAGAAATTGACGAATTTTCGTCGGGGTTCTTGGGGCTTCCCATTTCTTAATGGCCTCAATCTTTGCAGGATCTACCTGAATCCCTTTTTCATTGACCACGTGACCAAGAAATTGTACTTCACGAATCCAGAATTCGCAATTTGGAGAATTTCGCGTACAATTTCTAAGTAGTTCTAATATCATCCTCAAGTGTTGCCATGATCCTTCTTACTTTGTGAATAAATTAGTATGTCGTCTATGAAAATGATTACAAATTTATCCAGGTATGGTCTGCAAACTCTATTCATCAGATCCATAAAGACCGCCGGTGCATTGGTTAGCCCGAATGGCGTAACCAAAAATTCGTAATGACCGTACTGGGTCCTGAATGTTGTTTTGGGGGTGTCCGCTTCTCGAATTCTCACTTGATGATATCCAGATCGTAGATCGATCTTTGAAAAGTATACAACACCATGAAGTTGATCGAACAAATCATCGATTGTAGGAAGAGGGTATATATTCTTGATGGTCAACTTATTAAGTTCCTTATAATCAATGCACATTCGTATTGACCCATCTTTCTTTTTGACGAATAGAACTTGTACACCCCATGGTGAGAAACTTGGTCTTATAAATCCTTTATCCAATAACTCTTGGAGTTAGCTCGACATTTCTTGCATTTCTGAAGGAGCCAATCGATATGGTGCTTTTGCTACTGTGGCAGCCCCATGGATTAAGTCGATACCGAATTCAACTTGTCTTGGCAGGGGTAGTCCTGGCAAATCTTCGGGAAATACATCAGGAAACTCCCGAACTACAGGGAAATCATCAATACATTTCTCTTTGACTTTCTTATCAATAACGTGTGCCAAAAATGCAACATAATTCTTCCTTAAATACTTCTGCATCTTCATGCATGATACTATCTTTATTTTTAGATCTGACTCGTCTCCTTGAATTACAATTGAGTCACTTCCTTCTTGAGGAATTCGTATAACCTTTTCCGAACAGACTATTTCAGCTCTATTTTTGGATAGCCAATCAATGCCTATAACTATATCAAAACTTCCTAGCTCAATCGGAATTAGGTCTATGCTAAAATCCTTGTTGGCTAAACTTAATGTGCAATCCATGATTATGTCTCTAGCCTTAATTTCTTGGCCATTGGCAAATTCTATTATATAAACTTCTTTCAACCTTTGGGGCTTTAAGTTAATCTTCGGCTTAAAATCTAATGATTCAAAACTTCTATCTGCCCCTGAATCAAATAATACTTATGCAAATTCATTATTCAAGAGAAATGTACATGTAACCACATTGGGATCATGCCTAGCTTCCTTTGCTCCAATCTCAAATGCTCGGCCCCGTGCTTGACTTTCTGGGTTTCCGTGATTAGCTGTTCGGCCTTGGTTAGCATTTGTTCCTTGTTTTCTCATTGGGCAAACATTTCTTATATGGTCTGGACTCCCACAATCAAAACACAATCGATTTCGGCAATCCTTTGCGGAATGACCCCCTCTGTGGCATCTTTGACAAATGATGCAATTCCCCCAGTGCGGATATTTGCATTTATTGCACTTAGGCTTGCTTCCTTGGTTTACCACCTGGGTCTGTACCCCAAAATTTCCTACTACTTTCCTATTCTTGTCAAATCTTCCCCCAAATCTTTGGTTCCCATGCTCTTCCATCTTTCTTTTTCCTTTGGCGAATTCTTTGGACCGAACAACATTATTTGTGAGCTTGGTGGCAATGTCTATTGCCTCCTGAAGGGTCTTTGGGTTTGCTGAGGTGATATTTCCTTGAATTTCTGGAGACAATCCCCAAATATATCTCTTGATTCGAACTTCCTCAGGTGTCGCCAGATGTGGCACTAAATTTTCTAACTCATGGAATCGAGCARTATATGCAGCTATGTTTTCCCCTTTCATCTCATGATTCCATAACTCCATTTCTAACTTTTGGAGTTCACTTCTTGGGCAGTACTCATCCTTGAGTAGTTTCTTAAATTCTTCCCAAGAAAGTTGGTTAGCCGTTTCCCGACCCCTAGTTTGCACTAAAGTATTCCACCAAGTTAGTGCCCGTACTTGAAGTAAGCATGCAGCATATTCTACCTTGTTTTCCTCAATGCATTTACTGATATGGAGGACAGATTCCATACTCTCGATCCAGGTTAATAATCCTACGGCTTCCTCGGTTCCATGGAATTCCTTTGGGTTGCAGGATATGAAGGATTTATAGGTGCATTCTCTGGGTGTTCTAGGCTCAGATTTGGTTGGTTGGTTAGTGTTCAGTCCTGCCGTTACCTGGCTGACAATGTTGGGGAGTGCAGCCAAGAGTTGTTCAGATACGAGTCGTGCAACTTCGGGGTTTTCTCTTCTTGGAGGCATTTTCTATGGCCTAAGTCAAAAGGGAATCTCGTCATTTTTATGGCAATAACATTGATAATAACTTCGTCATCAAATGATGCAGAGAATATTCATCTTGAGGATAACATTTGAACATTTTCATAATCGAACAGAATAATTTTTTATATTCAACCATCACTTGATGAAGATAAGCATTTCTCAAAAGACATCATAAGTTCATGGTTGTTTACAGCCCACCAAAACAAGATCTTAGATTTCAATGCAAAAGAGTAAACATCCTATCACTAGTCAACATTTCTAGAGTAACATCCAACAAATCAGCATTCCTAGCATAAGCATCATCATCTCACTCACCACCAGGCACTTGTACAATCTCCTAATCTCTCGTCTCGCAGCAATGACAGCATCCGAGGTTTTCATCATATGCTGGTGGTGCATTTCCATCACATCGGATAGGTTGTTCAAAATGTGGTGGTGATATCCCAGTCGGGTCTGGTGAGTTTGAGTATCTGATGCGATTCTCGGCACCCACTCTCGTTCAGCCAGATTCATGCCATGAGTGTAAGATGTAGGTACTCCCGTCACTACTTGAGAGGTCCTGCTCCGGTGCTGTGGTTGGGATGACTCCCCTCTAACTCTAGTGGAATTCTCAAAAGTCACCCGCCGAGGTAGTGGAACACTTTTCCTAGTCGTGACTCTAATCCTTGGACCATGAAAGGTTTGAAGTCGAATATCGGGCACTGGCTCCGATGGGGGCAATATGGATGCAGGTGGTGAAGCAGGTGTCTTGCTAGTTGCTGTGTCCTCATGCTCATAAGGGTCTACCTCTTCGTTGATGGATGAGCTCCTTCTAGATCGGCGAACCACATAACCGGATTCGTCTGCTGAATATTCACTAGGAGCAGATGATGCCATAGTGATCTGCGATATTAACAATCTTAATTACAAAATGTATCATCTATAAATGCTTAGTGTTATAACCAAAAGCTTCTAAGCAAGGTTAAGGATGGCACACAAGCTAGAGCCTCTGGATGGCCAAAGTCTCTGGTTGCATTACCAGAGCCTCTGGTTGCATTACCAGACTTAGAGAATTTTTGGGTTCTAGTTCGTCGGTCCTCTGGTTCCACATACATACTTAGCAAACCAATGGATTTCCATTTCATCGGCCGTTGGTTCAACATCTACACTTAGAAAAATAATGGATTTCTCGTCCATCGTTCCTCTGGTTCCACATACATACTTAGCAAATCAATGGAATTCTATTTCATCAGCCGCAGGTTCAACATCCACACTTAGAAAACTAATGGATTTCTTGTCCATCGGTCTTCTGGTTCCACATGACCAGCGCTTCTGGTTCAACATGAACACTTAACAATATAAGGAA
>NW_020200952.1:15263-21159 GCF_001531365.2 Cynara cardunculus var. scolymus
CATGAACACTTAACAATATAAGGAATTTCTATTCCATCGCCTCTGGTCCTTCTAACCAGCGCTTCTGGTTCAACATGAACACTTAACAATATAAGAAATTTCTATTCCATTGCCTTTGGTCCTTCTAACCAGCGCTTCTGGTTCAACATGAACACTTAGCGWTATAAAGAATTTCTAATTCCTCGCCTCAGGTTGGTCTAGGGCAATGGATATTCATAAATTATGCAACACACACATTATCATGCTTTTCACACAATTTCTTAACTGGAGCATATCTTTAATACAACCGATTAAGTTCTCTATTATATGTAAATTAAACATAGGTGATCAAGCTTTGTTTAATTGACATATAATAATGTGACCCACTTTGCATAAATATGTATTTAAATCACTTGAAAACTGTTTTGAAAATATTTGGTTATAGTTTGTGGGTTTTAAGGAAAAACCAGTGTTCTCTATAACTGATGCTCTGATAACAAATCTGTCACACGCCGTTAAAGTAGAAACACGAGATGTAACAGGTAAGCGTGTCACAGCAACAGAGAATAAATAACACCATAAATTTTACATGATTACATCCATAACCAAGTTGGTGTTTGAATACTTCTTTACAAAAGATACAAAATGATCTTAATCGGTGTCATCACATATATGATCGAAAAACTTCCTCTCTTACATTTTTCCTGAAAAGCATGAACATAAAATAACGTCAACTACAAAGAGTTGGTGAGTTCACGGGTTTTCATATGCATAAAACATTACAATGCATAAATCATTTACTTGCAAACTTATACATAAGCTTTTGCACATAATAAATGTAAATCGACCACGATGTTTAAAAACTTGAGACGCTACTGAGCCTTTCCTGACCAATGTGCCCCATTATTTTACGAACGACCATAAGTAGCCCRTACACTCACTTAGGTCCCACAGTTCGTAGTAGTACTAATTCAGCGGTGGTTCAAATTCCACATGATTAGACTGATAAAACCATAGGTAATGTGCACCCCTTTCTGGGTGGGACTGTCAACACAATAGCGGCTATCCACAATTAATAAATAAACAGTATAGTTTGCATAACTTCATGCTTTTCCCCCAATTTAAATTAACAAAAAACATTAAAAATGGGGCCGTGAATACTCACAAGTTTGCTGATGAATATCCAAGAACTTTATGACGTTTGAAGCGCTAAACGTCCGCCATAACCTTCCTAAACAGTCCAACATCCAGAAATTATATCACCTATGGGTTCTCGATAAAGATAAAGTTAAGTATGTCTTATGTAATGCCATTGAGTTTTTATGATTTAAAGTTGATACTTATGCCATTTGCTCTTTGAAATAGACCAGAAATATATATTTTAAAATCAAAGTCCTTTGCACGTAAAGCTGCCATTTGGACACAATGTAAATTCTGTTTCTAGAATATTTGGTCTCACAAATTACTGTCAAAAGGAACCTTCCAAACGTCATTTTGTGTCCAAATTTTTATATCAACAATAATAATGAGTTAAACAGATTTTTCCCAAATATCAAGAATTTTGGATGGGTTTAAGGCACTCATTAATACCCTACCACTTTGAGTGACACAGTCCCCAAGACAGATTGCACACTCTTCGAGTGGCGGCCATTTGGGGGCTCTAGACTCATCATTTTTCAGTGATTTTAACTTTATTTTAAAGCTAACACATAAGGCTAACTTCCAGAAAAAGAATCATCCTTTTTTAATGAGTTTTGAAGAAGATATGACCATTTTAAGATGCATGCAAGATTCTGTCAGCAATGCTCTTTTTGCACCATAATCTTGTATCAAGAACTTGAAGGCTCAAAACTTAATATTTTTGAATGAGACCAGTCACATTAGAAAGATAACTCATAAAAGTATGTTTTAAAAGAAAAATCAGAACATTTGGACTTTTATTTTGAGAGATACAGTCGACACAAGTGCTAACAGAAACTGTTAGTTTTCAAAATACATCTTTTAATGATTAACTTCTACATGCAATGAGGTTTTATCCTACTTTCATTGAGTTCAAAGTTCGTGGATCATAGATTATCATCATTTTGAAGACATTTTCATGTCTTTGATGTATAATCTCCCCTTTTTGAATTCTCCAGAAATTTTAATTACAAGAACGAGATGTAGGTGTAAAAAAATGAGAATCTTTGTTATTATATAAGGGTAAGATAACTAATCTAATACCTTTTGTTGGGTTTGAGAATGAGCATTATTGTTGTATTCATGTTTCTCCATTTCTTACATGCTTTTATAATAGAGTAGCTTTATTACTTCCTTAGTATAAATAGTATTTTCCTTTGTAATTGTCATTATCAAGTCATTAACAGATTGTAATCAGATTTAGAGTTGTAATTCTCTCTCTCAATCAAGGAAATTACATTTGGTGATATATTATTTCTATTTTTACATTCATCGTGTTCTTGAAGATTGATATCATATTTGTATGAATCTTGTACTTCACAATTGGTATCAAAGCAGATTGCAGCAGTTTTGATTAGAGGATTAAACGAATTTGCACAATTTTGCACGAATTTTAGTGGATTGATCGATCTGGGTTTTGATGTTCATCATCTGTTCATAGTGTTATTCATCCAGAATCTGTTTTTGAGCTTATTTTGGTTGATTTTTGATTGTTAATTGAAAATTTTTGCATCGCTAGATTCGCATTTGAGTTTCGAACAACTTTGATTCATACTGTTTTTGATTTTAAACAAGTTTTGAACCCGATTTAATTATTTTTGAGTTTTCGTATTCTGTTGAATGTTCTTCAAAACTCATAATTTTTCATGTTTTGATCCAATTTTTTGGTAAAAAGTGTGAAATTTGTGTTTTTGGTTGAACTTTAGTCCGGTTAACTCTTGATCGGTTTAGGTTATAATCCGTTTAAAGCTTGTTCGATTTAATATTCGTGTGTTTTGAGTTTTGTTCGATTTAGGTTTTTCCGGGTAACTCTTGTGCGGATAGTCAAGCGATTTATATAATCTGCTTGGTAAGTCAGTTGTAACTTGTGCAGATTATTGGGCGATTTACACAATCCAATGGGTAAGTCATTTATGTTTTGTGCGATTTGTTGAGCGATTAAGAAAATCCGCTTGGTAAGACTTGTACTTTGTGCATTTTAGTCTATTGAGCGATTTATTACTTGTATATTGATCGTACATAGATATTGACATTGAAAGGATTTTGACTTTTGATCGATTTAAATCTTTGACTTTTGATCGATTTGTTTTTAAAAGGACTTATTCGTACTTTGACATGTTGACTTAGTTGACCTTGACTTGTTGACTTGTTGACTTGTTAAATTTTTATGTCCGATTGTCATTTTGGAATTTTAACTAAGTGTTGAAAACATCCGATTTGAGAATTTTAATTCAAATTGATTTTTGTGCTTTATCCGTATTGATTTTTGCTTAATCCGCATTATTTTTGCTTAATTGTCTAAATTTGATTAAGTGTTGATACGTGATTCTGTGCGATTTAAATTTCTTTGTTGTCCGGACTTCTAATCCGGATAACTTGTTGAAAAGTTTGTTGTCCGAACTTCTAATCCGGATAACTTGTTGAAAAGTTTGTTGTCCGGACTTCTAATCCAGATAAGCTTTACCAGATTTCTAATCCGGATAAGTTTGTTTGCTTAATTTCTCTAAGTGTTGAATGAGTGCATATTTTTGTTTGAACATTATCAGATATATTTTGGTAAACTGATCCTTTAATTCAAACTTTGAACTACAGTTGATCCTATTTCATACGAATTGATAATATGAGTTCACGGGAAGCAATGGCTATTGGTACTGATACCAAGCCACCAATGCTGTTTCGCGGAGATTATAATCAATGGAGAGATAGATTTCTGAATTTCATTGAGAGAATGAAAGAAGGAGATCTGATTATGCAATCTTTATTGGAAGGTCCTGCTGTGTACTACCGAGAGATACCTGCTGATCTAGAAGAAGGCATACCTGCTCAGACAGTAACCAAAGAAAAGTATCAATATTCAGCTCAAGAAAGAGAAAGAKCCMATGCTGATRTACTTTGCAAGTCTTACATGATGCAAGCACTGACTAATGATATTTACACTAGTATTGACAGGCATAAATCATCAGGTCATAGCATGTGGGTTCAAATTGAAAAAATGATGATAGGTTCGAAAGTGGGAACTCAGTTGAAAATTACTAATTGTATATCAGCATATGAAGAGTTCAAGGCTAAAGATGGTGAAAGCCTTGATGATGTTTATGATAGGCTTGCCAGACTGCTTAATGAGCGGACAAAGAATGGAATTTCTAAAACTAAAATAGAGATAAATGTTAAATTTCTTAACAATCTTCAATAAGAGTGGAAACCATTTGCTAATCATATCAGATTCAATAAATCGTTATCTGATATTGATATTCATGAGATCTATAAAACTATGAAACAGAATGAGGAAGATGTTTTGGAAATCCAAAATGCGAAGAAGAAGAAAGAGAAAGAAGATGCTGATCCTTTGGCTCTTATGTATGAGAGAAAGGAGAAGAAAATAAAAAGCAGATCTCGAAAGCAAGTCAAGGAAGTTATCCAGTCAAGTGAATCTGAAGAAGAAGACAGTAACAGCTCAGATTCAGACTTTGAAATGTCAGAAATCAGACAGGCCATGGCAATGCTGACTAAAGCATTCCAGAAGAAATTCCCAAAATGGCCACACTCGAACAACCAAAGATTCTCGTGAGGTTCAAAATATGAATTCAAAGACAAATTTGGCGAGAAGAAGAAATATGAAGAAAAGAGGTTTGAGAAAAAGTATGAGAAAAAGCCGGAAGAGAAGAATAAGTTTAGCAAAGGTGTAGCTGATGAAAACACTAAATGCTATAAATGTGGTAAACTAGGCCACTTTGCTGTAAATTGTAGGAAGCCGGTAAATCGAGATACCGACTACTACAAGAATAAATTTTTTCTTTCCAAACAAAGAGATGCCGGGAAAGCACTTATGGCTGAGGATGAACACTGGCTGAATCTGACTGATGAAGAGGAAGAAACTGAAGCTGTTGCACATGTGTGCTTAATGGCTAGATCGGATAACTGTTCTTCAGGTAAAGAAGAAGAACAGACTGCGGAAATGAATGAAGAGGTATTGGATCAATCATGCATTAACCAGATGCAAAAGATGATGCTCAAACTCCAATCTTTCCAGCAAGAATTAAAATCAGAAAAAATGCGTTCAAATAACTTTGAAAAACAATTAAAAACGCAAAAAGAAAAATACATCAAACTATATAATGAAAATGCTGGAAACTTGGATTGGGCTAAGTCCTTGTTATCTGAGTCCAAATTATTTGATAAAAATCCAATGTTTTAAAAGCCGAATTATCTGATTTAAAGGAACACTATAAATCATTAGAATTAGTTAATGAAGAACTAATTGTTAAAATAAGTAAGCTTGAACTTCAAATAATTCAATTAAATAAAACATTGAAGGCTAAAGAAGAAATTTTATACAAAAGAGGACAAACTGATCAAACTATTTTTCTAAACAAACCATCTGAAACGAGATTTTTTAACCCTCAGGAAGGGCTGGGGTATGAAAATCCAAAATTTTTGAAAAAGCTTTACATTATGCCCCGACCTTGTACAAATTTGAATATCTTGATTGCGGTTCCGAGTTTTCGGTAAAATTTACAAAATCTTCTGATGAGGTTGAACAACGAGAAGATTACAATCGTCAAAAAAACGACAAAATGCAGGTTCTGTTTGATTATTCAAATCTAAATGAAAGTTATAATAATCAAGACTCTACAGTTTCAACAGATTATTTTCATAGTTATTCAAAGGCAGAGCTTGAATCAAAACCAGCTGAACCAAAGCTTTACACTCCTACTCTAATTTTAGAAAAACAAGTGGT